>NW_026571153.1:27553247-27595747 GCF_026225935.1 Boleophthalmus pectinirostris | reverse complement strand
TTTTTTCGAAATGTACATGAAGTAACACTGGACCAAAGTTGAACCCCGAAATCAAGAGTTATATTAATGTTTTGAGAGTAAACAGATAACACTTTGTAGAGTTATCCTGATTTAGTTGAACAACATATACAGGTGTTAAATTTTATACTTTATTTGAGTTAATTTAAGATGAAATGATGAACAAAACTGGTTCAAACTGGTCTTCTCTTGTGGGTGTTTGAAGTGGTGGTGGGAGGAGCCAAATTAACACTAAGGGAAGTTGAATTAACTTAACCAACACAATAACCACACCTCAAACCCTCATTTAACTTTAAATAGTTCAAATATCACTTTTTGGGTTAAAAACAACTGAAATATTTCACCCTAAAAATGTAATCCTCCAGTTTTTGCTGTGTACACTATGGAAGCCCATTTCCACCAGTAAATCAAAAAATAAAAGCCTCACAGAATGTCATCATTATGAGTTTAAAAGTCATAATTATGAATTTAAAAGTCATGAGTATGAGTTAAAAAGTCATAATTATGAGTTTAAAAGTCATAATTATGAGTTTAAAAGTCATAATTATGAGTTAAAAAGTCATAATTATGAGTTTTAATGTCCTCTTCAGGAAAATGATGCGTGCTACCATGACAAGGGCAGATTCAGAGTCAACTTTAAACTCATAATTATGACTTTTAATTTCATAATTATGACTTTCTGTGAGGCTTTTATTTTTTATTTACTGGTGGAAATGGGCTTCCATAGTAGACAGACTAAGAATAAAGGATTACAAAACACAACTCCAGGCATATTTTTGAAGAGGTAACGACATTATAACATGAGTAAAACTCACAAGAGTGCATTCTGAGCAATAGAAGATCTTTAAAGCGCTCACCTATTACGCAAAACTCACTTTTTTGAGCTTTTCACTATGTCATAACATTGTTCCCTCATCAAAAACATGGAGTTGTATTCCACTTGTCACACTTTTTTCAGTAATCAGTAATGTAAAGTCCAATGTCAGATAACAGAGTTTGAAATTTCCCAGGATTGTTACATCATAGTTAGAAACCTGTGCAGTTTTAAGTGCATACACCAGGCTTGTTCAAAGCATTTCTGCCAAGTACATTCATTGTAACTGCAGGTTTGTCCTCATCAAATGTTTTCGCTGTAGCAATTCCGACAGCAGAGAATTGGTTTCATTAAAGAGGGAGTATTACACTTCTGTGGGGTATTAACTGCCAGATTATTTATTATTTAGGTCACCATGTTACCTTTAATTGTTTTGAAAATATAAACAATGCTTTAACATGTTTTATCAGTTTCACTTTTTGATGCTCTGAGTCTCTCCTCTCGTTCCTCTCTGCGTTAAGTAACTCCCCCTTCAGAGCGCTATCACAAGACATTCGGCCTATGAAGCTACTGCCCATCACATCAGGTTTGTGAAGTTGTTGTGAACATTTTGTTTCATGTTTTAGTATATTTATGGAGAACTGTCGTGTGGGAGCATGGAGGATAGTGTAGGCTGGTGGGGAGATCGTTGCACAGAATCTTACATCTGATCATAAGGAGGATTTGAATAGGACCCAGGAGAGATCACTAAAATACTCAAACATGCATGAACAAAACATCTCCAGGCCTGTTTTTGACAAGGGAACAACTAATGTTGTAGTCAAGACCAGCCTAATTGAGACCAAGACCAGACCAAGACCACAGCCTATCGAGACCTAATCAAGACCATCTTTGTCATTTTTGACATTTATTTTATTTGTATTCTACAGTTACTTGGGCACATGTATATCAAACGAGCACACAGGCTATAGTGAGAAGCCCCACAGGTTTATTGCCGACAGCAGCAGTTGTAATGAAATATAATCATATTTGTTGAGTGTCAGACATCGAGTCCAAGACAAGACAGAGTCCAAGCGCCTTCAAGAGTGAGACAAGACCAAGTCCAAATGCGCTCGAGTCCAAGACAAGACCAAGATCGTAAAAAAAAGGTCTCTAGTACTACGTGGCCATACCGGTTTGTCAAAACCTGATCCAGTCAGAACTCAGAAGCTAAACAAGGCTGGGTCTGGTTAGTACTTGGATGGGAGACACTGGGAAAATCAGGAGCCAGTCACAAAAATTGTTGTTGTGTCCTTAGGCAAGACACTTCACCCACATTGCCTAGTTTGAAAGCGGTGTGTGCTGAGTGATGGTTGTGGTCGGAGGGACCGATGGCGCCCCAGGGCAGCTGTGGCTACAATAGTAGTTTATCAACACCGGGTGTGGAGAAAAAGAATTATTAATCTATAAATGCTCTGAAAAGTGTCTTTGTGACATATGTCTGTGAAAAGCGCTACATAAATAAACAAAAGACTTACTATGACACTAGGAACATTATCAGACAGTAGAATTGTCTTGTTTTTCGCTTCATTCACACTGCAGTAATTCCCTTTTGCCTCTAAACCGGTTTGAAATGAAAATTTAAAGATTATTACATCACAGGTATCCATAAATCATCACCAGACTCGTTCAAACCATTTCCACCATCAGACCACACTCATTATAACTGCATGTCTACATTAATCTGTCAGGACATGTTCCTCATTACCCCGTGTAGTTGTTTTCCCGCATGGTCATTCCCCGTGCACTGTTTCTGTTGAGGAAAATCTGTCCAAGGTTGCGCAAAAAAGCAATTTTGAAGAGCTACATCACCTCCCTCCAACCGTCCCCTGACCAGATGAGTGTGTCCGAACGCACTTGATCAGGGAGCTAAAGATGAGAGGAAGAGGAGACGAAGAGGAGAGAAAGATGGAGTGATAGAGGGATAGAGACAGAGGAGGAGGGAGGAGAGAGAGATGATAGTGCTGAGTCAGGGAAACTGTTTGGTTTTTTTCAGTGGAAGGTCACCAGTGTGTTGAGTGACAGCGGTGTGGCAGCAGAGAGGACTGTGATTGGCTCCTGGTCTTTCAGGATTGTTTAATTGGTTCATATTTTATAATTAAAGTAGATCTAAACACTAAAGCCACTTTTACATACAAATCGGATCACATTGTGTTTGAGTAGTAGAGATATTCTTGGCAATTTTAGTTCAAACTTGGTACATTTGCAGCTTTTGGGTTAAAAATGTCTAAATCTAAGGCTACGTTCAGACTGCAGGCCTTAATGCTCAAATCAGATTTTTTGTGTGAAATCCGATGTTTTTGCGAGGTCGTTCACATTTCCAATTAAATGTGACTTGTATGTGATCTCCAGTGTGAACATTAAACGGCCCGAAAGTGTCCCGCATGTGCACTGGAGACACGACGACGTCAACTGCAGCGAGCGTGCTCTGTGTTTACGGAAGTTGTCCAAATACAGACGCGAGCATTCGAGCACCTGGAGATTTTAAAGTTCCTCTCGTACCAGAGCCAGAACATGAACAACTTACTTGTTTTAAGGAGGAGATTGAGAAGGAGAAGGACGAGGTTTTTGGTCGTGGTGTTTTGTGGGACAGTCCGTTTAAAGGAACATGTGGATGTGGAGACGTAGCCAAGAGTGGTGAGTTAGTGATTTGCTTCACTTCAGTGACACGGAGTTCATTAACATTTTTCGTATGACGAGAAGAACGTTTGTGTACATTTGTTGCTTGTTGATAACGTGTAGGTCGGATGAATGTGCCTTGGCCGTTCAGACTGAAGTCACATGTCAAAAGATCAGATATGTATTGTTTTAAGGAGCATATATCCAAGGCTACGTTCAGACTGCAGCGTGAAGTGACCCAAATCCAATTTTTTGGCCTCTATGTTCCTGTATCTGATCTTTTAATGACAGTCTGAACGACACAGATCTGATTTTTTCAAATGTGACCCAGGACACTTGGATATGTGCTCCTGAAACCGATACATATCTGATCTTTTGACATGTGACTTCAGTGTGAACGGCCAAAGTGCATTCATCCACCTACACGTTATCAACAAGACACAAACGTCACAATTCTGCGCTGAAGTAGGCGAAAATTGTTAATGAACTCTGTGTCACTGAAGCGAAGCACATCACCACTCACCACTCTTGGCTACGTCTCCACATCCACACGTTCCTTTCAACAGGACGTCACTGCCGCTGCCCCACAAAACGCCAAAAACCTTGTACTTCACCTTGCTCGCGTCCATGTTTGGATAACTGCCTTAAACACAGAGCACGCTCGCTGTGGTTGACGTCGTTGTGTCTCCAGTGCACATGCGGGACACTTTTGGGCTGTTTACTGTTCACACAGGAGTCACATACAAGTCACATTTAATTGGAAGTGTGAAAAACCTCACAAAAACATTGTATTTCACAAAAAAATGGAATTGAGCATGAAGCCCTGCAGTCTGAACGTAGCCCAAGTGTCCTGGGTCGCACTTGAAAAAATCTGATCTGTGTCGTTCAGACTGTCATTAAAAGATCAGATAAAGGTCACATAGGGGCCAAAAAATCTGATTTGTTGTCACTTCAGGCTGCAGTGTGAACGTAGCTTAGGTGTGTTCTGCCTCCAGTGCCACTTTCAAGTACTACGTGACATCACACACGGCTGCCCTGGTTAAAATCAGCTGACACAAACACCTGGCTGCAGGGACGGAGTTTGAAGTGTGGACCTGTAAGAAAATCACTGTGGGTGTTTCCCAGTTGTCAGGATCTGCGGCTTCTGAACTGCTTCTTACAGATCCACGTCATCTGAGCTGAGCCAAGTGCTGTTCCAATTCCCCAACGCCCCCATGTCCTCCACGCTCCACTCCTCCTTTTGGCTCTTTTATCAAGGATGCACGGGTGGCCGCCTTGGAGTGCTGCAAATTGCCCACAGTGCACCACAGCTTCATTTTTTACCCTCTTTATTTAAGCAGTTAAATGCTTTTTCATAAAAATAAAGCCTATTACACAATAAGGTTAATATTTTTCTACTTTAGCCACATTATTGCAGATTATACTGCAGAACAATGAATTCAAATCAGGACAAATGCAGCAAAATCTTTTCAAGAAGGAGACTGAGAATACACATGTAATTACATGTGCATTCTGTAGTTTAATGATCAGTCTAAACAACTCAATCGTGGAGGATTCACTCAGCCTTTATTATTCACATGTTTGAATGCATGTGACACATAAAAAGTAGAAGCATTGATTTTTATTAAAACTCTGAGGTTTATTGAGTTTGATTTGGTCACGTGACATGGCGCAGACGTTCCCTCTGGAGTCTGTTCCAGATGCCCTCCAAGGAGCTGTGAGCAGGACAACTTAGTCTACGTTTATATGATGAGGATCTGAACAGAAGACGTAAAAGTGGAGTCACGTCTTCACTTTTTATTCCGCATTTAGACAGTGACGCAAAAGTGTGTGGAATTGGATTGGGTGCATGCCAGGCGGCTCGGAGGTGACTCTAGGTCACATGTGTCAAACATAAGGCCCGGGGGCCAGATCCGGCCCTCCAAGACCTTTAATGTGGCCCTTGGCTGATTTTCTACTAAAATATTTTTATTATATTTTCTATTAAAATATTGGTAATTTTCTGCGGTGCTGAGCATAGCAGTGTCTCCAGCGTCTCTGTACGTGGCCCCTCCCACCAGAGCAGCACAAATGAAGACTTGTCTCTTTCCAAACGCTCTTAAAGGACGATTGTTTTGACTGTTGACCGTGACACCCTCATCAGAAAAAATGTCCAACATGAGAAAAGTGGAGCCGAGTGCAGGATTTTACAAGAAAAATTGACTTATTCCTGTTTGCAGACAAGTTATTGTTAAAACATTGTGTTGAAATTGTATTTTTCTTTAAGTTTCAGGTTGTTCATAATATTATAATATTATAATAAGAAAGAGTTCATCAGTTAAAAAAGATTTCTGTGATTTGCATTTCTCTGCACAAATATTTGAACTTATTTTTGGGGTTTATATGACATGAGTTTTCTGATCCGGCCCCTTTGGGATCAAAGTAGATTGGATACGGCCCCCGGACCAAAATGAGTTTGACACCCCTGCTCTAGGTGGTGATGTATGTGACGTAAACGTGTACGTGAGCACATCTGACCAGAGTTTTGTGTCTTGGGCAGTGTAGACGAAAATGCTACATGCAACTTTTCCACTCTGGAGGGTGGTTTCAGATTTTTGTGTTTTTAGGCCCTAAAACGCTGTCACCATCTAAACGAAAGACATTTTCCATGAAACATTGTGTAGTTTTTACCTGTAAACTTTCTCATATAAATAGGCCCTTAGCTCTGCTTCGGGGGAGCTGACTCTGGAGAAGTGCTACAAAATGGTCTTAGGAGGAAGGATCCTGGGAATTGAGAAATGCCCACAGTTACCAGTCTCCCCTTTCCTCTCTCCTTACTCTCCCTTATGTGCTCCAGACCACCCCCCAAGCAACAACTGATCCACAGCTCTATGAGTGGGCCTTAAGACCCTATAGAATAATTACAACAACAACAATAATAATAATGGATCAATGCTTTTTTTTTTTTTTTTTTTTGACACTAGAGACTCTATATCCTCATACTGATGCCTTAAAGGTACACTATGTAACTTTTCTAGTGCACTCACCTCCAGCTCGTCAGCCAGACTTAACCAGCTCTATGAAAACAAGCTCACGCAACACACTGGCCAGTTACAAGTCAGATCAAGTTGGCAAATTGGAAAAGTTTTTTTTTTTACTTGCAAGATACATAAAACACCCAACAGGACGTAAACAGCCTTGCCGAGCAATGGGTGCGCGCGGGTGAGCAGGTGCGCGCAGATGCGCGCTTACACACATTCGTTGCCAAGGCATTTGTTGTTTTGCTGAGCTCCGGGAAGTTATCAGAAGAAAGAAAGAAGAAAGAAAGAACGAACGAACAGAAATGGCACGCAAAGCGTTTTCCTTGCTGAAGCAGTCAATAACGGAGCCTGGCAGTGACGAGTCCGATGTGGACACTTTTTAACAGATGAAGAAGTTGGATTACAGATCTGACCCTATGAAGAGTAAGTAGCAAATATTTCATAGATTTAGAGCAAACATCTGACACTTGTGTAAACGGGCGTAATACATAATAGTAGCATGAGCCTATTTACGTATTGGGAACAGTTTTCTGATGCGTGAATATAATCATTAGGTGGGATGAGATGTGAACTTCAACAACTGTTACCTGTGTTGCACAGACTTATGACATGTATGTTGTTGTTTGTATAACAGCTACAGTGTAAAGTGAAGTGGTTTGGGGTGTGGATGTCAAATTAGTGAGTCATTCACACCATTTGAGTGGGGGATGGGGTTGTGCATTGTGTTTGCCCCTGCTGCACTAGACTTAGACTTGTTGTAGTCCATATGTAATACACAAGTTTTACACAACTAACATTTTTTCCTTTTCTTTTGTTTAGTGCGGAGTCAGAGGATGTTCCTCAGGCTCCTCCAGATTCTGTGCCATTCACTTCAGGTGTCTCCCCAGCTTCATCAGTGTCTACAACCCCAGCCACCCGTCCAGAACCATCAACACCTTCAAACATCTACGATCCTCTGAGAGCAGGAGGAGGGGCAGGGATGGAGGACATGGAAGATCCAGATCTCCACTCCTCAGTACTTCATCTCCATCACCACACCTTACTAACCACCACACAGGAAGACCGCAGCAGGCAAGGATCATATGGGAGGCTGTCATGTGTGCAATGCTGACAAACACAGGGAAGAGGCAGTGTACTGCATGGAAATGCAAGGCCTGTGATGTGGCACTATGCCTGGTGCCTGATAGGAACTGCTTCCATGATTGGCACTAGTGAAGGACTTGGACGAGTGCACTTTTTTTTGTTTTGAGGGCAAAAATGACGTTTTTAGAATACCTACAAACTTCATATTTTGCACTTTTGTAGCTAAGACCCTAAACTAAGTATTTATTATGTCTAAAAAGTTGTTTATACATGTTTGCTGTGTGTTTTGAATAAAGGAGTGTGAATATTATTTTCCGTTTTTTTTTTTCCTTTGTATTTCTAGTTCTATAGCTTTTATTACAGCCATATGACACAACTACAGCACTCAGATTGTGAAAGAACAGGTTGTACTGAAAAAAAGGATGTATAGCACTACTCTCTCTAATTAGGGATAAAACGGGGAGTTTTAATAGCAAAATTAGGAAAAAAATCCAGGCGAGGACAAATGTACCAAAAATGCCCTTAGGTCTGGAAGGGTTAACCAGCTCTATGAAAACAAGCAGCTCACACAACCTGGCCAAGTTACAAGTCAGATCTTTGGCAAGGCAAGCCACTGGCCTGCATGTTTTTCTTTTCTTTTTTTTAATCAATAAATGACGAGACAAACAGTGCAGACCACAGACATGAGGCGAATTGGATGAGACTAAAAGGAGCCTGTCCACAACAACATCAAACTCCAGCACACCTCTCGTCAGCTGCTCTTTCCTGTCTACAGTAAAAGGATGTACGTTGAGACTCTGAAGTTTCAAAGATCAGAGCGTGTTGGGCTTTTCTTGCTAAATAAATCAGAACAACACTTTTTTTTTTTTTTCTAAACGCATAAACAGTTTGATAAAGTTGTTGTGCGTCCGCTGTGCCGGTGGTATCGCAGAAGCTTGTACCTGTGTGTACATGCGCTGGAGTTAAGAGGACATTAGATTAGACAGAGTAACATGAGTGTAATCAGCATGTGCACGTGTAGTAGCTGTGACGTGTACATGGTAATGACACTGAATCTAAATGAACAGCACGGTGGCCGTTGGGACACATGCAAAGTAAATATATTATAGAAGACATGTTACAGGGACATGAATCGCAATTTGGGTTGACAGTCCTGCACTCATTATTTTCCCCATGTGTTTGAGCAAAATGTGTCTTGTATAAGCAGCTCTTGAGGTCAGGTTGACGCTTCCTGTATATTAAACAACAACAACAACAACAACGTGGTATTTTGTCAGTTACCATAAATCAGTGGTTTTCCTTAGAGCAGTTAAAGACAGCTGAGCCCCCCACCCACACAGGCCACAGACGTACATGCATCTTTTGTTAGTAACAACTGATAATGTCATTTTATTTATTTATTTTTTTATTGTGTTTTCATGTATTTTTTATTTATTTATTTATTTTTGTGCAATCATAAACAATTTTTGTAACAGCAAATAATTTCCAACTTCACGCAAGCCTAATTGAGGCGACTCGAACCAGGTCTAAACCAGGACTAAACCAAGTCTAAACCAGGACTAAACCAGGTCTAAACCAGGTCTAAACCAGGACTAAACCAAGTCTAAACCAGGACTAAACCAGGACTAAACCAAGTCTAAACCAGGTCTAAACCAAGTCTAAACCAGGTCTAAACCAGGACTAAACCAAGTCTAAACCAGGACTAAACCAAGTCTAAACCAGGACTAAACCAAAAACCAAGTCTAAACCAGGACTAAACCAAGTCTAAACCAGGACTAAACCAAGTCTAAACCAGGACTAAACCAGGACTAAACCAAGTCTAAACCAGGACTAAACCAAGTCTAAACCAGGACTAAACCAGGTCTAAACCAGGACTAAACCAAGTCTAAACCAGGACTAAACCAAGTCTAAACCAGGACTAAACCAAGTCTAAACCAGGACTAAACCAAGTCTAAACCAGGTCTAAACCAGGACTAAACCAAGTCTAAACCAGGACTAAACCAAGTCTAAACCAGGACTAAACCAGTCTAAACCAGGACTAAACCAAGTCTAAACCAGGTCTAAACAGGACTAAACCAGGTCTAAACCAGGACTAAACCAATCTAAACCAGTCTAAACCAAGTCTAAACCAAGGACTAAACCAGGACTAAAACCAGGACTAAACCAAGTCTAAACCAGGACTAAACCAGGACTAAACCAGTCTAAACCAGGACTAAACCAAGTCTAAACCAGGACTAAACCAAGTCTAAACCAGGACTAAACCAAGTCTAAACCAAGTCTAAACCAGGACTAAACCAGGACTAAAACCAAGTCTAAACCAGGACTAAACCAAGTCTAAACCAGGTCTAAACCAGGACTAAAACCAAGTCTAAACCAGGACTAAACCAAGTCTAAACCAGGACTAAACCAAATCTAAACCAGGACTAAACCAAGTCTAAACCAGGACTAAACCAAATCTAAACCAGGACTAAACCAAGTCTAAACCAGGACTAAACCAAGTCTAAACCAGGACTAAACCAGGTCTAAACCAGGACTAAACCAAGTCTAAACCAGGACTAAACTAAACCAGTCTAAACCACCAGGACTAAACCAAGTCTAAACCAGGACTAAACCAAGTCTAAACCAGGACTAAACCAAGTCTAAACCAGGACTAAACCAGTCTAAACCAGGACTAAACCAAGGACTAAACCAAGTCTAAACCAAGTCTAAACCAGGACTAAACCAAGTCTAAACCAGGACTAAACCAGGTCTAAACCAGGACTAAACCAAGTCTAAACCAACTAAAACCAAGTCTAAAACCAGGACTAAACCAAGGTCTAAACCAGGACTAAACCACTAAACCAAACCAAGTCTAAACCAGGACTAAAACCAGGTCTAAACCAGGACTAAACCAGGTCTAAACCAGGTCTAAACCAGGACTAATCTTGGAGAACCCCGTGCCAGAGGTCTGTGAGGGACAGAATTTTCAGTCTCTTCACCTTCTGAAAACCGCTGCCATAGAAACATTAAATTAAACCAATGCTCTGAGGTCTCCAAAATAATAGTGACAGTAAAGACAGTGACAGTTTGCTAACTCAACCTCTACATGATCTTGTAGGGCTGTGCCAAAAATAGAAAGATTGTTACATCACAATGTCAAATGTAGTCGATCTCAGTGATAAGTGTACAATCCCTCAGTCGTCCAGGTAGAATCCATGACAAAAGGAGAAATTCAATTTGTCGACTGGACAAAAGTTTATTTTGGTTGAATATGTTTTTCAGTTCATCCAAGCTGCTTCTTTAGTTCTGGTCAGATACTGGTGGACACTTCCTTATATCTGCCTGAAGGGAGGAGCTAACTACACTGAAACTACACTGAAACTACTCATATCAGTAGAATCATTCGGGGCCCTGAGGATGAGGATGGAGTTGTAGATGAGAGACAGATGATTTCTGAGGCCTCCATTTCTGTTCAGAGATGGATTGTCTTTCTTAACTAAATAGCTTCTTTAACTCCCCTCTAAAAAAGTTCTTTTCCAATTCTTTGGGATTTTTGCAACAATTTATATGAGAGGACAAAAGGGAAGGAAATACAACAAATGTGGGTTTCTGACTAGAAAATTTACATTAATGGATATCAAGGCAAGGCAAGGCAAGGCAAGTTTATTTGTATAGCACAATTCGTACACAAAGTAATTCAAAGTGCTTTACAGAATAAGAAATACATTAAAATCATAATAAAAACAAATAAAAACATAAATAATCATGAAGATTAAAATTTTAAAAAAGAGAGACATAAATTGGAGAGAAGAGTGCGGAATGAAAACCTTTCAGTCATTTGCACAGTTAAACAGAAATGTTTTGAGCCTGGATTTAAACAGCGTCACAGAAGAGGCCTGTCTCACATGTTCAGACTGTTCCAGGTTTTAGCTGCATGAACCTGAAACTCTGACTCCCCTTGTTTAGTCGTGACTCTGGGCACCAGCAGGAGGCCGGTCCCTGAGGTCCTCAGAGTGCGAGATGTTCATATGACACTAACATGTCACAGATGGACTTTGGTGCTCGGCCATGGAGAGACTTGTACAAGCAGAGCTGTTTTAAAGTCTATTCTCTGAGGCACAGGAGCCAGTGCAGAGACCTGAGCACAGGACTTATGTGCTCGTACTTCCTAGTTCGAGTAAGGACCCGAGCTGCAGTGTTCTGGATGTTCTGCAGCGTCTCACAGCTCGTTTGGAGAGACCAGTGAGCAGACCATTACAGTATCTAACCTACTGGAGACAAACGCATGGATAAGTTTCTCCAAGTCTGCTTTAGACCTTTGATTTTTGCTATGTTTTTTAGATGGTAAAAGGCTGCAGATGTTATTGATTTGATGTGGCTGTTAAAGTTCAAGTCTGAGTCCATTATTACCCCTAGATTTCTTGCCTGAATGATATGAAATTTTGATAGAATTAGAATTAAGTTCACAATGACCGTTTCTCGTTTACGTGACTTAAACTGGGATGCCGGACTGAACCAGGACTGAGACCAGGACCAGACCAGGAATGAGACCAGTTTAGTCCTTGACACAAAATCAAAAACACACACAAAAACAGACAAATAATGAAGAGAATTGTTGTTGTTTTTTTCTCTCTCTCTCTTATTTTTGGTTTTATATTAAAAAAACGAATGAACGAATGACACACGGATTCCCAAAACACACGGGTGACTGTTTCTTCAACACTGTGACAGAATGAGCAAAGATGATCGATGTTTAAGCGAAACTTTAAAATGACAGCATCAACAGGGGAACATCTCTGCAGGATTTTTAGGCAGACCGCACAACCTATTTTCTAAGCAAAAGTCAAACATGGTTCCAGTTAAATGCCTGTAAATGTTCCAAACAACAACAGAAGCTGGTTTACTTATAGACTCTCTTGTGATATGTTCTCTTATAAATGTGTTAAAACCGGGTCAGAGTTCCCAATAAACAGCTCTGTCTTAGCTGGGCCAGTGTTAGAAACGTGTACATCAACATTTTCACAGCAGAAGGATGGATGGGCATCATTTGGCTGCAGAGGGACGCTGTGGTGATGTCACTCTCCTTCATCCTCCTCCTCTTCTATACACTCTATAAATGTGTGAGTGATGCAGAATATAGACTCTTTAAATGGACTTAATTAGTGGCCATAACTTTCTTGTCAGGCAGATGCAGGACTGACTGCGCCGGAGGTCCCTGAACATTTGGACCATCATCTTTGCACCATCACCGGGGCTGACAGCTTCAGAGAGGTGCATTGTGGGAGGGAGACGGATCGGGCAGAACACAGCATGGACACTGGGAACAAGCGTGGAGCACATGCATCATCTGCTGCACTTTACGTCTGTGTGACACCAGGTCATGTTTCAGAGACTGATGATGACAAGAGAAGGTCACTGTGTACATTTGTATTCAGAGTCAAAATAAGTTAAAGAGGGAGTATTATTAGTTTGTTACAACCAGAGGTGGGGACTGTTTTTACGACTTGAGACTTGATAAAATGGACTAAGACTTGGGACTCGACTTGGATTTGAACGTCAATGACTTGGGACTTGAGTCGGACTTGAGGCCTGTGACTTGAGAAAACTTGATGCTTTTCCTAAAAAAAAAATATGTTTTTTAGAAAATACTGCCTCTTTACATTTGATAAATATCGTGCTGAATTTTATAAGAACAAACTGGAACATGTCCCTCTAACTTCTGTTTGGTATTTTGGATGGAACTGAAGTACTGTGATACTCAAATGTACTACAGTAATATACAGTACAACACAGTAATATAAAGTACAGTAATGAACATGGTCCTTCATGGCAAAATACTGTATTTTTCGTACTATAAGTCCAACTTTTTTCATGGTTTGGGTGTTTCCTGCAACTTATACTCTGGGTGCAACTTATATATTAACATTTTCAGACTGACGGTCGCAAGAGGCTCTAGACTCATGTGTGAGTATCTAGTACTACTTTTACTCCTGTACCACTGTCACTTCGCACTCTACTGCGCATGTCTCCTGTAGAAAAAGTCACTGTCTTGCCGCTAATAGTGAAATATTTAGCTGAAAACGGTAATCCAGCAGTAGAAAGAAAGTTTGGAGTGAGTGACAAACTTGTGAAGGACTGGCGGAAAGCGGGGATGGAGAACACAGCTTCACGGTAACCGGGTGGGTGCATCATACAACTTTCCTGAAGTCACTGGATGAATCGACAAAGCCTGAACTTCAGTGACACCAAAACCATCCTATCGGGATTCAGAAAGGCCAGAATAATTCTAACTGGAGCTGATGCTGAGTCTGATGACAGCTACACAGAAGAGGAAGCGGCGCTCTGTTTACATCATGGATCTATGGTTTACCTCTGGAGGTTGTGCAGAAGTGACACCGAGGATGAAGAAGTCTATGGATTTAGTGATTTGGAGTGAGATCGTGAGATTGGTAAACTTATGTTCTGTTGTTTATGCTATAGTTATCTGAAGAACTGTTCATATGAAATGTCGGTTCCTGATCTCTGATTTTAGAAAATACATTTCCCCAAAAAGTGCGACTTATAGTCCGGAAAATACGGTAACTGTTATTTAGCACTTTTAAATCTGAATTCTTTCTATTTTGACCATAATGATACACATTAAGATCTTGATAAGATGTTTAAAAAGGAAAAAAAAAACATTCCCACAACTCTTATATAAATAGTCTTAAGTACAATTTAATTTAAAATTCATATAAATTGCAAAATCTTCCAAAAATGTTCCATAACTTTACAGCACCTACATGTGTAGAACTGATCAGACTTTTAGGGTTAAATATGAAATGTGAACTCTTTCTACTCACCTTATGGTTTGGGATTATAGTTTTTGAACATTCAAAATCCTGTCAGTGCTTTTATTGTCGTCTCTTTTAAACAAAAGGTGCAGATGTTCACGAATAATCAGAACAGACTCATAACTTAACAGAACACTGGAGCTGCATGAAAGAAATACTAAAATGTCATGACTTTTCCAAAACATTCATTGAATTTACAAAATTCCATGACTTTTCCAGACTTGGGAAATGACATTTTCAAGGTTTTCCATGACTGTGGAAACCCTGTTATAGAACCACTGCAAACTGTTAAAAATGAACTAGTTCTATTTTTCATGTTTTGAAAATCTTAAAAATCAGGTTAAGCACTTTAAAATGCTCTGTGATTTATTTCCAAAAATGGTCTTACCCTAGTACAGATATGTACTAGGTAGTAGTAGTACAGATATCTTGTACGAGCAGCCCTTGCGGTCAAAATAGGTTCACTGTGTACTGTCTGCAGCAAATTATAAAGCCTTTTACTCCCTCAGAATCTGAAAGTGTGTTTTGTTATGGTAAAAAAGTCTTAAAAATCTCATCATGTAAATAATTAGAATGCTCAAAACAAAGAAGGAAAGTGAGGAATAACTTTGAATCAAACCATTTCAACGTGAACTAGTGTTGCTGTTCACGTTTCAAGACAGTAAAACCAGGTACAGCACCTTTAAATAACATTAAAGACCCCCCGTCCCCTTTAACCCACTGTTCTTGTGAATCCGTGCACGTAATAGAAGCACGTGGTCAGACTTTCTATAGGAGGACTTCCACAAAGAGAAGACAAATGCAGAGGAGAGGTAATGGGGGGGGGAGCAGCGATAAACCAGACGAGATAGGATCAGACCACAGGCCCCACTGCAGGGGTGTGTGGGAGAAGGGGTACGAGGGGGGGTACGAGCCAGCATAATCTAATTACATTACACCGCGAGGCCCGGACCATGGATCACGGCAAAGGGCATTCGCAATACTGACAAATAATACCAACATGTAAGATTAAGCAGATTAGAAGGAGCTGCTGGTTCAAAGATGTTACGAGATTTAGAACAGGTCGTATATTTCAACGTATCAGAAATAAACTAGGGTGCATCGAAGATTTTAACACCGAGTCATGTGTAACTTTGATATAATGTAAGTCTACGTAACTAAACTAGACGACACTATTTTCTGATCTATATGACGATGCTTTTTCCTCATCAAACACACCGAGTTTTGTTTCATTCACGTGTTTAACACACAAACCCTGCAGAAATGTAGACAGACTAATAATAAAGGACTCACAAGAATAAATGTTATGTAATATAGGACATCTAAGTCTCTGCCTTTCATTGAAAAATATTTTGAGCTGAACCCAGACTTTTCCGAGCCAGACTGGCGCCACCTAGTGCCTCCGCTCAATTTCATTTCTCTCCAGTGACTAGATCAGGAATCAGAATACACTAGACCAGGGGTGTCAAACTCATTTTGGTCCAGGGGCCTTATCCAACCGACTTTGATCCCAAAGAGGCCGGATCAAAAAACTCATGTCATATAAACTCCAAAAATAACAATAAGTTCAAATATTTGTGCAGAGAAACACAAATCTATTACATAAATCTTTTTTTAATTGATGAAATCTTTCTTTTACAAAATATTATATTATGAACAACCTGAAACTTTAAGAAAAATGTAATTTCAATACAATGTTTTAACATGAACTTGTATGTAAATAGGAATAAGTCAATTTTTCTTGGAAAATCCTGCACTCGGCTCCACTTTTCTCATGTTGGACATTTTTCTGATGAGGGTGTCACGGTCAACAGTCAAAACGATCGTCCTTTAAGAGCGTTTGGAAAGAGACACGTCTTCATTTGTGCTGCTCTGGTGGGAGGGGCCACGTACAGAGATGCTGCTAATTGCCAATACTTTAATAGAAAATAGAATTAAAATATTTTAGTAGAAAATCAGCCGAGGGCCAGATTAAAGGTCTTGGAGGGACTTTGGCCTCATTTCTTCTAATCACATGTACCAGTGCACTCGGAGTTGTGTGTCAGTGGGAAATGATGAAAACTGAGGTGTGGTTGGAAGTGTGGATTATCTGAACATAATGGAACACTACAATGACATGGAGATGAAGAAAACTGGGAAATTTTCTCATTTTTTTTCCTAGAACAGAGACCGAGTGAAGTTGTAATCGCATCTTTCTAAATGTCTTCCCAGTTTGTGACGTAGTGTATGTATCTATTGTGCGACTGAACCTGCTCATTTTAAGGATGACAGTCTCATTTCAGCGGAGGGCAGGGCTCTTTTCAGTCAATCTTCTATTCTGATCATTTTCTTTCATTTTCTTCCCGTTCTGGGTCTCTGCAGCCATAGATTAAATTAATTAACTGTATTACCTTTTAATTATATTATATCATGTCACTTTACCACGAAGTGTCCTCTCACATTTTATAAACATGACAGTTTCCAAAGTGCTTCACATAACAATGTAAAACATTTTAAAACCAGAGGGTCTTTGAAAAAAATATTTTGATTCTTGTTATTGTTAAAAGGGTTCAAAACAACTCAAACTGAGTGATGTATTACGTATGATCACTTCAGTGAAATGACAAGGCCTTTAACTGTGTAATGCAGTACTCTGAGGTGTCACTAGGGGGCGCACCACTAGAAGGAGTTAGGGCTGGAGGGGCAGCTCTGCAGAATAAACCCTGCAGTCCTTTGATGCAAGAGCTTTTTCGAGTTGGTAGAAAGTCATTGGTGTCACATCCAAACAGTCCTGGTGTTGAGATCAAACCTTTAGTCTGTGTAAATGTGAAAACTGCTGGAAGCTGTGTGTAAAACACATTTTGATGTGATAGCTAGCATAGGCTAGGCTAGCACAGTTGTAAGTTCGAGCCGTGTGGAGACAGTGTGGATGTATTTGGAGGTCATTATTAGACACTGCGAGTTAGACACAAAGCACAGAGCATTTATTTAGTACATTTCTGTAAAGCTTTAGCACAGGATGTACATGTTAAAGTTTCAGTTCAGTTTCAGTACAGAGGGTTAGAGTTACTGCTGTCACGGTCTGGCCGCCATGTTGAGTTGTAACAGCTAAGCTCGTTACATAATACAGAAATAACTGTACAACTGTGTTCTGTTATTAATAAATGTAAAATGTCAAACTTGAAACATGTTATTAATGAGAGTGACCAAACGTCCGTTTTTCCCCGGACATGTCCGTTTTTGTGTCCTGTCCTGGATGTCAGAGTTTTCTTTCATAAAGTGATGTAAATGTCCGGGTTTTCATGATCTTTCATTGGGCCATTAAACTGAGCATCTCTCGTAGCTCTGTGCATCAGAAGAAGCGAGACACAGAGAGTCGGTCAAACTGTAACATGCCGAATCACAAATGTGCATTTAACAATGACATGTACAAAAAATTCCCCGTTTTCAGTACTGGTCGGGACAAGTGCGAGGCCATGTGCACAGGTTGAGAGGTGAGAGTAGCTCAATGTTGAGGCCCCACCCCCGGTAAGGTGTCCGGGTTTACACAAAGGGAAATATGTTCACTCTATATAATAACACCTTGAAGTGAAATGTACAATGGAAATATTGTACCATAAGTTTATGTAACAACATGAGAACTACTGTATTATGTGTTAAAGCAGAATAAACCCTGCAGCTCTGAGATTCACAAGACCAATCATCTGTCCCTCGTGTTCTTTCTCAGGGTTTACCTTCTCACCCCTCGAGCGGGAGGGACAACACCAACACAAAGAACAACTAAGATTTTTTTCAAAGTGTATTTCATGATTAAAGGGTTCAAAGCTGTAGCCTACTGGGAGAAATGACTTAGTAAACATACAAATGATGCAAATAAATGAAAATGTGAAGCAAAAATAAAATCAATCAATCAAACTGTCAAAATGTCACAGGTCCTTTGCCTGATGATCTTTTCAGTATTACATTTGAGAAACAACACATTTTTTAATATTCTACTCTTACAGCAGACCTAACCCCTAGGCCCGCGCCATCCCGCAGAGCAAGCTTGTAACCTTGTGTAGCTACATTGAATTTCCCCTTTTCCCAGTATGACTGTGCTAAAATGTCCCGTTTTATTTCTGTCCTCAGCTTGAGTCCAGTTTGGAGAGTAGAGACCCCTGAGTGTCAAAGCCTTAGTTCCACTTCGACTAACTTTTACACGAAACATTCTCCAACCCAGTTCTGTCATACATAAGCTACAGCGTATATTTGTACCTGCTACTAGCGTGTTAATGACTTTGACTAACTTTTATGCAACAAATTCTCCAACCCAGTTCTGTCACGCATATTACCTGCAGCTAGCATGGGATACTGTATTTTTTGGACTATAAGTTACTCTGGAGTATAAGTCGCACCAGCCAAAAAACATATATAAGTCGCACTGGACTATAAGACAAACTTTTTTGGGGGGAAATATATTTTTATAAAATCAGAGACCAGGAACTGACATTTCCTGAAAATCAAGTTCTAGTAAAAACAATAGAACAGAGAACAACAGATTGTTAACGTCACATATGAACAGTTCTTCAGATAAACTATAACATAAACAACAGAACAGAACAAGTTTACCAAACTCTCCATCTCACTCCAAATCACTAAATCCATTCAATTCTTCATCCTCAGTGTCACTTCTGAACAACTCGGCCTCGACCTCCGGAGGTAAACAGAGCGCCGCTTCCTCTTCTGTGTCGCTGTCGTCAGACTCAGCATCAGTTCCAGTTAGAATTATTCTGGTCTTTCTGAATCTCGACAGGATGGTTTCAGTGTCACTGAAGTCCAGACTTTGTCCATCCATCCAGTGACTTCAGGAAAGTTTCATGGTGCATCCTCCCGATGTCACAAGATTCTGACTCACTCCAAACTTTCTTTCTGCTGCTCGACTATCGTTTTCAGCTGCAGATTTCATGACTTGCAGTTTGGAATCTGCTAAATCTGATTTTGTTTTTTGGGGCATTTGTGTTCAGTCTTCTCAGTCGTCTTTATAAGTTTGTTTAAATGTTAAATTGTTCAGTGGTGCAGAAGTAATGGTGCGATCGACTGACATGATACAGACAGGACAGAGGCTCTTTCTGCAGGAGACATGTGCAGTAGAGTGAAGTGACAGTGATGCAGGAGGAACAGGAGCAGCAGATACTCACACACAAGACTAGAACCTCTTGTGACTGTCAGTTTGAACATTTTATTAAATAAGTTACTTCTGCTTCATTCATTTCATCATGTAAGAGATCTGCGAAAGAAAACCATATAGACTAAATAAATAACCAGTCAAGTTCATTGCATCAGCTCAATAAGATGACACTCTTTTAAACAATAGCTGTGTCAGAATGTCCCTAGTCTCTAACCCCTCATTCACTACATAGGCCTATACTCATGAACACCCTCTACAGTGCTCTCGTTTACAGAGATTCAGACACACAGCTCACTACATTTGGATCATGTCACTGTGATGAGTGAAAAAACTCAGATAAAACTTGATTTCTGTCATAAATAAAGATCAGATCAGATTGACACACGAGTGTTTATGGACTAATAATAATCATGCAAGTTTTGTCAAGCTGAATGTCACTTAAACAGACTGTTATTTGCTTTTTGTCTGAGACACCAGCACCATGATACTAGAACGCTTCATTTACGAGTGTTTTTTGCTACATTCTATTGAGCTCGGGACTCAGGGAAAATCGACCTCCACCTCGAGACAGAGCAATGAAACGGCCAATCAAATCGGGGTTCCGAAACACAAACTCAGGCTATTTCAGCGCAGACTGAGTCGGTAGGATTTACATCACAGCAAAAATGGCGGTACACCAAGTAAATGGAGAGAATTGTCTTTTTGTCATTTTGATATCTTCAGTTGTGATGAATTTGATGTGTAGAGAAAGTGTCTTCTAAAAACCTTGTAGTGATTTACACTTTCTTTCACATCATTTGACAGTAGACAGAAGTTTTTTTTTCTGAACATGGAATCGTCAAACTGCCACATTAAACTTTCACGGGCATCCGTATTTTCCCCGACTGTTGTAATGGAACACATTTACAAAGGATGTCGGGAGAACTGACTTGAATTCATCCACTACGGACATTCAAAAGAAGGCAGAATTATTCAGACTTAGGATCTACAGATCCATAACGCAGCGCTTTTCAGAGTTCCTACTCTTTTCACTGACAACATTTCAAAACTTTTCCATGACTTTTTCATGACTTTAGGTGAATTTTCCTTAACATTACGACACCTACATGTGTAGAATTGATCATAGTTTTAGGGCTGAATATGAAATGTGAACTCTTTCCACTCACTTTATGGTTTGGGATTATAGTTTTTGAACATTCAAAATCCTGACAGTGCATTTATTGTCGTCTCCTTTAAACAAAAGGTGCAGACGTTCATAAATAATCAAAATAGCCTCATGAGAACTTAACACAACACTGGAGTTGTGTGAAAGATTAAACTTCCATGACTTTTCTAAAACTTTTATTGACTTTTAAAAAAATTCCATAACTTTTTCAGGCTTGGACAATGGCATTTTCAATTCCCATGTCTTTTCCAGGATTTCCATGACTGTGGGAACCCCGGCTTTTATCTGCTTCATTCAGTCAGTTTGTGTCTAGTTAAACCGCTCTAGTGAGTTGATACCCACAACTTTTCAAGGTGCATTGTGGGAAATTTTGAGTGCTCTAATTTTTCACCAACTGGACATTTGGATGCCCCTAAAAAATAAAAATGGTGTGACCCCTAGATAGTGCCCTAGGTCTGGAATAGTGTGGACATTCGGACAAGTTCTAACCCAGTTCTGTCGTGCATGTGTAATTTTACCTGCTGCTAGCGTGTTAGCGTGGAGTAGCTAACATTGCACAAGGGAACTCGCTAGGTTCTATTTCCTGCCTCCCGTCTCCCCGCGAGGCTTTTCCACCGGGCAGTTAATAAAGTGGGCCAGCGCGGAAGACTCTTTTTTTTCTTATTTTTTTTTATCAGAAAGCAATTTCCAAGAGGTGCCCACAGGTAAGGGGACGGGGCAGCCACGACGGGAGCAGAGACGCTGTAGCGGACACGCGGGGGAGGGCGGCGGAGCTCGGGACGGGAGCATAAAGATCATAAACACAACTCCATTTGAGAAGAACAAGGACAATTTGGGAATAACAAGGCAGCGGGGAGAGGCCTCAGCAAACAGCTTAAATATAGAAAAGTGAAAGGGGCAGACTCTATTAGATCAAATTGAACAGGTCAAAAACGTTTTATTCCTTCTGGGTAAACACAACGCAAAGGTATTTTCTTCAGACAGAAATTCACACAGTCAGATAAGTCTCCCAGCTAACACATTTCAGTTTTTAAAGGCCCAACATTACACAACATTAACTCTCGTGAGGTTTAAAGGTGCTTTGTGGAGGGTCCGGCAAATGCTTTTCTCCGTGGAAACGTTACTGCGTTATTACTGGAATGTTTCATCATATCACATTAAACTTTTCTATCTTCAAGGAGATCAAACCAGACCAAGTTGCAAGTTAGATCTATGGAATAGTGACCCTGCTCACAGTCAGAATGTCTGGTTTTCTAGGTATTTTTGAGCTATAAAATAATGTGTAATCAATCTATCAGTGTTGGAGTGTGCGTTTCACACCGAGACCTTCAGTCGTACTCCATCTGAAACAATCCACTCCTCAAGAACAGTTTTATGGTTATAAAAGCATCTTATTCTATAAGAGAAGTGAGGAGAGGGGGGCGTGAAACCAGGACTAAACCAGAACTAAACCAGGACTAAACCAGTACTGTTTGACTGGCCCGACGGTGCACCCGCGTAGACTGTCGGGTGACCACAGACGAAAGGACCGCGCCGGGACCTGTGCAGCTGTCGCCTGATTGCGCTTTGCAGACACTCTCTCTCTCACTCAAGTCCCAGATTAGTCCTGGTTTAGACCTGGTGTAGACCTGGTGTAGTCCTGGTTTAGACCTGGTTTAGTCCTGGTTTAGACCTGGTTTAGTCCTGGTTTAGACCTGGTTAAGTCCTGGTTTCTCTACCCAATCACGGGTCTGATTCCAGTGACGCCGTTCTCTGCTAAAGGTCCTGGAGACACCAACTCAAAATCTGATTGGTTGAAGCAACAGTTTCATGGACATGTATTTTGTGTTTGAGGGCCTTCAGAATGGATTGTGAAGACCTCAGGGACACTTCTTTGACTTTGAATCTGCCTAGCAACAAGTGACGGCTGAAATGTGATTGGTCAAATGCTTTAATATGAAAATCCATGTGTGGAAGCAGCAAAAGCATCAGAAAAACTCTATTTAATAATAATATAATTAACATCAGTCAGTGATTCAGGACAGCAGAGAAGGCCCTGACGCCCAATGTTATAATGTTACCTCATCAAAACATAGCGGTGCTTTGTTTCATTCATGTTTGAGTAACACTTTATTATTAATTGTTTACATCTACAAAGCTCAAAATGCTCCATTCCACCTTGTGATGTCACGAAATGGTAGTTTTCAAGTGAACAGCTCCTTTTACTTTAACTTCAGTAGAGATTGGTGACTCCAGGACTGACATCATCCAAATGATTCTAGTGAAGATGTATGGAGTTTAGAAACACATTGGAGCACTTCCTGTATTACCACATGACATCACAAGGTGTTTTCTGTTTGAGAGAAGAACTCAACCTAAATCTGTAGGGTTTGTGTGTTAAACATGTGTGAAAGAAACAAAACACAGCTCCAGGTCTGTTTGTGATGAGGAAATTCCATCATAACATAGATGAGAAAACGGCGTCATTGGGCCTTTAAGGTGCGCATCATCGCATATGTCATTGTTTTCTATCACCTTGGAGGTTCAGCTTTGATAAATGAGGGCCCATCTTAGCTCCATCTGGATACTTGCCATCAAAAATGCAATATCCAATTTAAAATAAACACTGCACAATATTCATTAAGTATATTTTGGCTTCCGTGGTTCATCCAATCTTTCTTTCATAACCAACTCTTGAAATAACATTGTAGAGGTAGAGGGTAGTAGTCCAACTGTTTGTTACTTGAGTGAGAAATTGTACTTTTCATACTTTTAGTCCTTCTTGAATAATATTTTTATTGAAGTACCAGTATGTTGTGCTTCCTCTTTCAAAAGCTTTATGTGACAATATGAAATGATTTGAACATTTGTGTTTCTTGACAATCACTCGTTGACAGTGCAACTTTTCTCTGGTGGAGGTTTCGTCTTCGCTCTTCTCCATGGAGATGTTATTGCTTTGTCTGGAATGTTTCACAGTACAGTATTAAACATTTCTATCATCAAAGAGACCAAACCAGATCGAGTTACAGGTCAGATCTGTGGAGAGGCGACCCCGCTCACAGTCAGAATGCCTGGTTTTTTAGGTATTTCGGAGCTGTTAAACCTGTAATTGAATAAATATAAGGTAGCACTGTGGAACTTTTCTGCCAGAGCAATGACGTATCCATAAAAACAAACAGGTGACGGACCCCCAACCAAAAAGTTACAGAGTGCACTTTTAAGTTACTCGTAATTGAGTAATAGTTTTCCCAAATACATTTTTACTCTTACTTTTTTAGGCGTTTATTTTGTACTTCTACTTCAGGAATATTATTTTGAAGTATTTGTCAACTGGACAAATGTTTATTGTGGTAGAAAATGTTTCTCAGCTCATCCAAGCTGCTTCTTCAGTTCTGGTCAAGACGCTGGTGGACACTTCCTTATATCTGTCTGCAGGGAGGAGCTAACTACACTGAAACTACTCTGAAACTAACACACACACACTTGTTTACAGTCTAAATTAAGGCCTTAAAAAGTCTTAAATTACCATATTTTCCGGGCTATTAAGTGCCCTCTTAAGCCTCCAATCCCATCAAAAAAATGACCAATCCAGAACGCCCTATACACAAATCCACTCGGGAGTGTCAGCATGGAGCAGACAGAGACCGTGCAGCGAAAAACACCCACAGACACACTCATCATTCCACGCCGACGAGGAATGGAATGGAGGAACGAACTGAAAAAGCGAGTGCAATGTGCCACTTCTAGACACAACTGAACAACTGAGTCACTGCGAACACGCCGACAATCCGTTGGTCCCAGACAGCACCCTCCCTACACGCCACAACTGAACAAAGCCCAGAGTCACCGTGAACGAACAAACAAACAAAACCACTCACCCATCACACTGTTGTGTATCGTTTAATGCGCCTTATAGACCGGTGTGGTTTATTTGTGGAAAAAGTTCAAAAATAGACCATTTAATGACAGTATACCGCATAATCCAGAGCGCCTAATAGCCCGGAAAATACAGTATGTTGTCCAAGTCTTTTTTTTTTTTTTTTTCACAAAGGTCTTAAATTTCATTAGTCTTATTTTTTTGTTTTGTTTTGCTTTGTTTTGTTTTGTTTTTTTTGTTTACTCAACTGGGCTGCAGTGCAATGTTAAATGACGCTGGATGGATCATGGGGAAGTGCAGGTTTAATCCACAGTGGTTCTTCGATTCTAGATATAGTACTGTAGCTGGTTGGTCATTATTAGAATCGGATCTGATGTTTTTTGCGGGTGTGATGTTGGTCTTAATTTTCAGTCTTTAAGTCTTAAATTTGGGGTAGTTAAACCTGGGGATACCCTGGTTGTAGATGGGAGACAAATGAAGTGTGAGGGCTCCATTTCTGTTCAAGGATGGATTGTCTTTCCTAACAAAAATTGCTTATTTTACTCCCCTCTCAAACCTATTCTTTTCTCTGGCTCAGATCTGGACCTCACTAGTAGTGGAGATGTACAGTACAGCAGACTGAGGTTCTTTTAGGTGGAGATGTACGGCAGACTGAGGTTATTTTAAGTCAAGATGTACAGCAGACTGAGGTCCTGTGTTGCTTTCTCGCCTGTGTTGGTTCATCCTTTTGTTAAAGGTTGTATAGAGGATTTTTTAAGGGAAGTGAAATACAGCGACAATCGTTTTTTAAATGTTGTGCATGCGTAACACCACCATCCTCCTCCACAGCTCCCTCAGTAGAAACACCTCCTCCCCTCTCTTTACTCTAGAAATCACACTTGTTTACATCCACTGTGCGTTCAGAATTACTGTTGAAGTGACCTGTTGAGAAATATTTTAGCGACCGACGTGTCAGTTTTTAGACCCTTCGTCTGCTTCAGTCGCTGGAAGGAATCTCCAAGAATCACCTCAGTTTGGTTTTGCTCCTTTTACCCTTCTCTTCTTCTTTCAGCGACCACAAAAACGGACTTTCTTTTGCGGTGAACTGGTCGTGGATTCTCGTCCGCCATCGCAACAAACTTTGTGCGAATTGCGAGGAAGCGACAGTTTGAAAAATCCTCTCAGAACCGCTGCGTAAACCACATAATCCCCGCGCGCTGGCGAGTCACTTACACTAGAAACGTATGGAGTTTGACTGACAACCTAACAGCCAATAGATAAACAGGGAGCCTCGTTGTCTATTGGCTGATGTTTATCTGGCCTCACTACATCAGATTTTCATTCTTTTCTTTGTTGGTCACCATAATTTCAAGGCTGCTGCGTCTCTGTAATGGAATTTTAAACTTTCAACGAAAATTTAAAACTAAAAAGAAAAATCCTCCATACAACCTTTAAGTGGCTGTTTGGTTTCTGAGCACATTGGACCAGTTTCTGTCTTAAAGTGTTTGTAAGTTTGAAATATACTGGGATGTCATGTTGTCTGAAAATCCTCTGTAGTTTTTTCTCCTGCGTTCTGATTCTCTGTTGTCCTGTTTTTTTAGCTCTCTTTGTTCTATTGAAAGCCCATTTCGGATACAAAAAGAGAGGGCTTTCTGCATATGTTGTTCTTCTTTCTCCTTTCCTTCTGCGAACCACTTGGGCCCTTTGTTACAATGTCCGAAAAAACCCAGGTTTGTACTCTGGATTCTACCTGGACGACTGAGGGATTTCACACACATTTTGAAGTAATGTTGCTCTTATTTGAATACAGTTTTTGGCTACTCTACTTCTGTTCCCTCGTTACAACACAATACATCTTCTCTGCCTCTGGATAATGTTACAGCTACAATCTGACAGCAGCAAATATAGAAAAGTTACATACTGTTATCCTAATGTGCAAACGCATTACCGTGGCGACGTAGGCTAATCTTGACGAGTCGCGCTCTACGTTTTCGGTAATACGACAAATCAAGGGTGCATTTGAAGGTGAAGGGTGCAGGGGGAGTGAAGATGGGAGAGAGCAGGTGAAGACAGATGCTTCCACGGCCCATCTGGTTCTGTCGGCACTACAGCTGCTGCACAGGCTCAAAGTTCAGCCGGCGTCAACCCGCATCTCCAATCCATCACCCTGCAGAGCGACGCCGAGGAGCCGTGTTATGCAAAAGGGACTGTCTACGCGGATCATTATGGGATGGTGTAAATAACGGTGTAACAGCTCCTATTCTAGAATACTTAAGCGTAATATTAAGCAGAGACTTGACATGTAACTTGCCCGTGCTGTCACCTGCTCACAGATCACTTTAATGCAGTCCATGATGTATTGAGAGTGACTCAGGGTGCGTTCACACTAGCCCAATCACACCGTGCTCAGGCGTGGCACATTTTGGATTTTGGCCCAGCACAGTTGCTCATGTACACGCACACGCTCACGCACCACTTAAATATACGAGCCTGGTACGGGCCTGGGATTCGTTATTAGTGCTCCCGTTCTTCTCTATTTGCTTTTGTGTGTGTTATGTGATCGGTCCGCGAGCCCTGGACCTGGATGCGCGGGAGCACCAGACGCCGGAAGGAGGCTGGGTTTCGGATCACATCGAGGATTGGCCGGTCACCCTTCTGCCCCCACCAATCCGCAGACGCCATTTGTGGGAGCGCGGGGTATCAAAGGACAGTCGGCTGGATCCCTGCGGCCAGCTCGCCCTTTTGTTTGATTTTTTTTTTTTTGGTTGTCTCATTTTGTTTCTCGTTATAATGCCGGCTGTTGCCTCTCTTAATTTCGTTGAGACACCTTGTTTTCTCAGTGCATCTTTAGTTAGATTTTGTTACGTTGTACTTAGTTAGGGCTCCTTAATTTAGTAGATTATTTTGTTTAAATCCTTTTTATTTTCTCCCCAAATTCCTGTGCTTTTTTCCCTTTCCCTACACCGTAAATAATAAATGCACAATTTTGAGTTAAACCTTAAATATCCTGGTTTTATTGTTACTTCCTTTTCTCCCCTAGCAAAGGGGATGTAACAGAGCCTTGTGTGTGCGCTGGTGTTACTGATACGAGGAAAACAGTGAATGAATGAGTGGTGGACATCAAAACAGCTGTGCAAGTATTAATCTTAATGTTTAATATTAATCCATATTTTGAAGTAATTACATTAAGGTTAAGGTAGAAAAAAGAGAAATTCAATTTGTCAACTGAACAAACATTTATTAAGGTTGAAAATGTTTTGCAGCTCATCCAAGCTGCTTCTTCAGTTCTGGTCAGACGCTGGTGGACATTTCCTTATATCTGTCTGCAGGGAGGAGCTAACTACACTGAAACTACTCTGAAACTAACACACACACTTGTTTACAGTTTCTGTTTGTTAGCTCGGCCTATTCAACTGCACTGAGTGTGAGTGTGAGTAGTCACAGACCTCTGGTGGATGATTTTATTGAATGGTGTGAACACTTTTACTTGTCTATTAATGTGACAAAGACTGAAGACATGCTGGTAGACTTTCTAAAGTCATTTGTCTCTGAATAGAAATGTCTAGGAACAATTATTGACAGTGCCCAACACTTTGAACACTGATGCCATCTGCAAGAAAGTGCAGCAAAGACTGTTCTTTTTAAGGAAAATTATTTTTTTAAACATCAGTATGTTCTTATGATACTTTTTTTATCAGAGTTTTATTGAATCTGTTCTTGTATTTTGTATTGCCTGTTGGTTCGGGGCCCTCTCTATGTCTAGTAGAAATCATCTGGCTCAGTTGGTCAAAGTGGCAGGTAAAACTGTGGGCTTACAGCTGCAGGACGTCTACAACAGAAGGCTGATTTGCAAGACCCAACAAATAATGGAGAGCCCTGTGCTCTGTGAGAAGTCTGACCTCCTTCCTCCCGGGTGGTGTCTGAGAATGCCCCGGATCAGAACTCAGAGAGCTCGAACTTCCTTTATTTCTGAAGCCATAACTAGGATGAATGTTCTTATAGCTTGGATCCGGTGTGGCGAAATGTGGTTACCTCTCCTGTTTTTTTTTTTTTTTTTTTTTTTGTGCCTATTTTTAAGGGCATTTATCTGCACTGTTGAGCTAAGCTTAAGATGTGCTTTAGTGTATTATTGAATTGTATTGTATGTCTACTGTTGGACACTGCAGCACAACTATTTCCCTCTTGAAAGTTGTTTTCACACCTCTGGCCCTGACCTGGCTACCCCTATTGTTCTCTTTGTTTTAGGTTTGAGGATGGAATTGTAGATGGACACAGATGGTGTCTGAGGAAGGAGTGTCTTTCCTCACAAAAACAGCCTCTTTAACGCTCCTCTCAAAGGTGCACTCTGCATTTGACCCATCCTTCAATACCGCTGGGGCTTCTCCTCAAGAGCATTGAGCACCGCAGTGTCACACCCGAGGATCCATCTCCAGATGTTGAGCTAGTCTTGGTCATGTTTTGGGTTAATAGGTGAAGCCAGAGGAACCCACACAGACACAGAGAGAACATGCAAGGCCCAGGCAACCTGAGGATCCAACCTCCTGCTGTGTCAGTGCGAGTCACATGAGCCAACACTCTCACAGTATAAAAAAAACAAAACAAAAACTGTACCTGAATCAGAAGTGAACCTGGAGATGCATTTTATTCTTAATTTTTTTTTTCTATTATTGTATTTCATTTCGTCTTAGTCTCTCGATGACATTCACACCTTCCTCCACTCTGAGATCTGAGATGACGTTAGAGCTGTGATGGTCCCCCTCAGCCCGAGCAGAGCACAGAGCTGGGGGAGATGTGATTGGAGCAGAGTGGAGGACACAGTGACCTTGAGAGTATCACATGATCAGATGACACAGCCTTTGTTTTCCATCGACAAAGACTCCAACGAATGGGCCGAGCAGGAACCAATATGGCCTCATTTGCATCAGAATGGCCCCGGTGAAGATACGGCTACTGCAGTATACAAGATATCATATTACAGAGGTCAAAAGGTCACCGTGTTTACTTCAGTTTGAGATACGTAAACCAGATATGAAGTAAACATGTTCAAATCAAATAGAGCTTTCACTGATAACAATTTTATGCTGATTTATTCTTAATTACAAAAACACATTGCGGTTTAAAAGTGCTCTATGTAACTTTTCTTGTTAAAGTGCCTAATTTTTAATAAAACACAGTAGATTATATTTAAGATTTTACTAAAAGATTAAAAGATACGTAAATAAATAAAATAAAAATCCCAGTTTCACAGTTTTAGATTTCAAATTTTACTTCCCGGTTGGAAATCATGACATTATGCTGAGGGGCACAGTAAGCAAAAACTCCTCTAATGTAGAAAAAATATTGTTTGACCAGTAAAATATAAGAAGGCACCTTTATTTTGTTTAAATAATCAGAAATATCCAGGAAAAATATGTTTAAATGTGCAGAACTTTTAAACAGAATGCTCCCTAGTGTGATTTCATCAATATAAAACTCTCTAATTCCTGTAATTTCCAATTTATAAAAAAAAAATTCAAATATAAAACAACAAAATTCCAGATATGTTTCTGTTGAGGAAACAACAGTATAACATAAATCAAAAAATATTCTAATATGGAGCCTTTACATCTAAAATAATGCACATTCACTATAAAATCCCAGTTTCACAGTTTTAGATTTCAAATTTTACTTCCCGGTTGGAAATTATGACATTATGCTGAGGAGCACAGTAAGCCAAAACTCTTTTAATGTACACAAATTATTGTTTGACCAATGAAACACAAGAAAACACTTTTATTTTGCTGAAATACCGTGTTTTCGGCACTATTAGACGCGCTCTTAAGCCTCCAAACCCATCAAAAAACAACCGCGCACCACAATCCAGAGCGCCCTATACACGAATCCACTCAGGTGTCCCAGCACGACTTCAGTAAACTACAAAGCCACAGCACACGCAGAACACGCAAACACACACGGAGCAGACAGCGACCGCACAGCCAAAAACACTCACAGACACACTCATCACTCCACGGAACGGAGGAATGAACCGAAAAAGCGAGTGCAACCTGCCACTTTTAGACACAACTGAACAACTGAGTCACTGCGAACACGCCGACAATCCGTTGGTCCCAGACAGCACCCTCCCTACACGCCACAACTGAACAAAGCCCAGAGTCACTGTGAACGCCACAAACAAACAAAACCACTCACCCATCACACTGTTCACGTTTACCGGAAGACATTTGGAAACACACGGATGATGACTTCTGGTGTAGTTCCCAACACTGAACATGTGATAAAAACATGAATCCGTGTAGCATTTGTTCATTTGTTTTTCAAAATAAAACCAAAAATAAGAAAACGAAAAAACAACTGGTTTTGTCATTATTTGTCTCCAAACGAAGGAGTTTGTTTGTTTTGTTCATTTTTAAATTTTGTATTTAAATGAATAATGGAAAACATGAATAACGATCATTTCCCATGTTTGTTTAGTTCGACGCCGGATTAAACCAGGACTAAACCAGGACTAAACCAGGACTAAACCAGGACTAAACCAGGACTAAACTAGGACTAAAAACCAGGATTTAAATAGGATTTAAACAGGACTAAAACAGGATTGAACTAGGACTAAAACAGGACTAAAACAGGGCTAAACCAGGACTTAAACAGGTCTAAACCAGGTCTGAACCAGGACTAAACCAGGACTAATCTAGGACTAAAACTGGACTAAAACAGGTCTAAACCAGGACTAATCTAGGACTAAAACAGGACTAAAACAGGACTAAACCAGGACTAAAGCAGGACTAAAACAGATCTAAACTGGCTCTAAACCAGAAGTGAACCAGGACTAAACCAGGTCTGAGTCCTGGTCTCAGTCTTGGCCTGAGTCCCGGTCTGGTTCCAGTCTGGTCCCAGTTACCTCATCACCCAACAGTCTACTTGGGCGCACATCTGAACCAGTCCCGACCAGTTCAGTTCTGGTTCATTACTGGTTAAGTCCTGGATTAGTCCTGGTTTAGGACTGAGACCGGGACCGGATCAGGACTAGGACTGGGACTGAAACCGGGACTGAGACTGAGACTAGAACTGAGACTGGTTTAGACCTGGTTTAGTCCTGGGAAACGGTCGTTATCCATTTCTTCCATTATTCATTTAAATACAAAATCAAAAAATTAAAAAACAAAGCGTTACCCATTTTTTCATTTTGCTTTTGGAGACAATTGATAAAAAAAAAAAATGTTCTTTTTTCGTTTTCTTAATTTTGGTTTTATGTTGAAAAACAAATGAACGAATGACACACAGATTAACATGGATTGAGCAGCAATGTCTTCACAACAACCCATTCCTCTCATTTTCAATTTATTTTAAAATTTTCAAAAAGAAAACATCACAGCTCCAGGTATGTTTTTGATGAAGAAACATTTGAACATACAGTAGATCAGAAAATACTGTAACATGGAGCCTTTACATGTAAAATACTACACATTCACTACAAACATTGAGAGCTGCAGAAGGGACTGCGACACAGACTCGAGATGTGATGAAGAGCTCCAAGAACGAGAGCAGACTCCTGGAGCAGTGTCCCAGAGGAGAGACACGTTTCTGGCCCTGAGTTTGTCCTGTCAGGCACATACCCCCCCCACGTCCCCTTCACACCCTCCTCCTCTGACAGAAGACATGAGTGGTGTTACTACGACAACCAGCCTGCCCTGTCCATCAAACGCTCCAATAAGACCTGCTTTGGAATTGGGTTCAAAAGTCCAGGACAAGGTCAAATTCTGTGGTGGAAAGTAACAGTACAAAAGTGAAAGTGCTGCACGTTTGAAGTATCTGTATTTTACTTATCAAAATTCAATCAAATAAAATCACACATTCTACTTATTACCATTTATATTTTGTTTGTTATAATATATTGTGATGTGTGAACTGCTGTGACCAAAAAATGTCCCTTGTGGATCAATAAAGTTTGTGTAAGTGTATTAATACTGATACTGATTGATACACACACACACATGCACACACACACACCACACACTCACACACTCACACACACACACACACACACACACACACATGCACACACCTCTGCACACACACACACATGCACACACACACACACACACACACCACACACACACACACACACACACCACACACACACACACACACACGCACACACACACATACACCAACACACACACACACACGCACCCAACACACACCTGCACACACACGCACGCACACACACACACCCCACACACACACACACCTACACACACACCTGCACACACATGCACGCACACACACACACCCAACACACACACACACCTACACACACGCCTGCACACACACACGCGCACGCACACACACACACACACACACACACACACACACACCCAACACACACCTGCACACACGCACCACGCACACACAACACACACACACCTGCTGCACACACACACACGCGCACACACACACACACACCCCTGCACACACACACACACACACGCACGCACACACACACACGCACACCAACACACACACACACACTCACACACACCCAACACACACACACACCCCAACACACACCTGCACACACGCACGCACACACACACGCACACCAACACACACACACACCTGCTGCACACACACACGCGCACGCACACACACACACACCCTGCACACACACACGCACGCACACACCACACGCACACCAACACACACGCACACACACACACACCAACACACACACTGCACACACACGCACACACACACACACACACACCACCACCACACACACTCACAACACACACACACCTGCACACACACACGCACACACACACCCCTGCACACACACACACACACCCCTGCACGCACGCACGCACACACACATGCACATACCCTTACGCACGCACACCCCAACACACACACACACACACCAGTGTACACACACACACTAGGGGCGAGGTGGGTTAAGTGTCTTTCCCAGTTCATCTGAGGGAGCTAGAATCGCACCACCAACCTGTAGGTCAGTGGATCTGACCACTCAACCAATGATGTTTTATGCTGAGAGCGGGAAGTGAACCGCCAACCGTCGAGTCAGTGGACAAACACTCAACCTACTGCCTCCAGGTACTCCCACTACAGTTGAGAGTACCTGTATGTTGTACTTCTCTAAATGTATCAAATATGAATGGGAATTTTTCATTTCAAAATATCAATTTGGCATAAACCTTAAAATGACTTTTGCAAAGTTTTGAGCAATTCCATTGAGATTTAGTGGTGTCACCAAATGTGAACTTTTGTGAAATGTTGAAAAATGTGCAATTTTTACTCTAATTGCCAAAAGGTTGACCTGGAAATGTTGAGTACAGTGAACTTTTCTACAGTAATGTGTTCTATAGGTTTATCAAAGTAGAAGTTGTTTGTTTGCCCTCAGGTCAACTTGGGCATTTCTCAGAATTCAACTTTCCAGATTCTCCATTTGTCCTATAAACAAAATGAATGGAGGTCAATGTTCACGTGGCCTTACCCTGAGTTTGTGCAGCAGTGATGGACGTCAGGCACACGTCTAAACTTTAATTGACTTTACTGTTAAACACAAAGGGCAATAGTGACACTTAAAAGAACAAACCCTCTGTAGTGGCTCACTCACTGGCAACTAACAGAGTCTAGAGCCCAGAGCTGACACTGACTAAACCTCAAGTCATTCATGGTGCCGTCCCACTTCAAAATGCGTCAGCACGGTGGCTGTGAAGCATTCTGTGTGGATTTTGCATGTTCTCCCCATGTCTGGGTGGGTTTCCTCCAGGTACTTTGGTTTCCCTCATCAACTCAAAACATGCAGCATAATTATGTAAAATCCTCCAGCTGAGGTCCTGACAAAGTCTGGCAAAAAGATCATGGAGAAGGGTCCCCAGGCCCCATGTGCTGCCCACTGCTCCTGAAACGATGGCTGAAATGCAGAGGACAATTTCCCTACAGGGATAATACAAATACTACAAAACAACAACAAAAAAAAAAAAAACAAGTTCTCATGTCAAGTCCCAGGTTTGAGCAAATGATATCTCCGTGAAGTTGGCTCCCATCAAATGCAAACCTACACAAAAACTATGTCAAGTGTCAGCAGCCCCCAGAAAGCTTCAAAATGATCTATCTATCTATCTATCTATCTATCTATATATATATATATATGGGGGGGGGGGAATTATATGAGGTTATTTCCGCTCAAAACTCCACAAAACTAGTGAAGAGAAACAATCTGAGGCTGTGGGAAAGTCTATATTATTGTATAAAATATGAATCAAAAGGGAGTTACTAAAGACTGATACAGACTTTTCCACAGCTTCAGGTCGTTTCTCTTCACTAGTTTTGTGGAGTTTTGTTAAAGCCGCTGCCGTCAGCTGAGCGGGAATAACCTCATATAATTATAAATTATATTATAATTATAAAAATAATAATGAATAATTTTAGAAATATACTCGCATAAATGAAAATTGTCACAGCACAAAACAACACAAACCAAATATAAATGTGTGTATTTGTATAATTTTCTGCTGTTTTTAAGATGTTTTACATTTTGAGGGGCTGGATGACGTCATCAGCCCCAAATAAAACTGATAATAACTTAAGAACCAGAATCGCACAAATAAAACTTTTGCAGCACAGACGAAGCACAAACGATTGACTCCATTTTGGTTGTTTCAGAGCACTTTTGAAGCCTCGTGGAGGCTGATGGACCCCAATTTGACCTGTAAAAGAATCATTAATATCTCCAAAACTAAAGCAGCACAAACAATAGACAGAGTTTGTGTGTAGGTTTGCGTTTGATCGGGGCCAACTTCAAGCAGGTGCAAATGATCCACCAACACAACAACAGAAGTCACTCCTAGCAGGAATCAATCCTCTGACCTTCAGGCTGTGGGCCCACTGCTCTAACCACCAGGCCACTGTCAAGTTATAAGGTATTCTTTTCTCACACTGGAAACACTCTGTTCTACCTTGTGATGTCATGTGGTAGAACAGAAAGTGCTCTACTGCATTTTTAAACTCACTTTCACTAGAATCATTTGGATGATTTCAGCCCTGGAATTGCCAGTCTCTACTTAACAAAGGTAAAAGGAGCTGTTCACTTGAAAACTACCACTTCATGACATCACAAGGTGGAACAGCATTTTGAGCTTTGGAGATGTAGACAGACTAATAAACCAGGACTCAGTTATGTTTCTGATTAACAACACTCTAACACGGCACAATCCCCACAATTTTGCGTAACACAGAACCTTTAAAAATTAAGCCAGCGCCGCGTCGTACCTCCCCTTTAAAGTGATGATTTATTAGGTTAAAAATGATCCGGTAAACAATATCACAGCCAATTGAATTCCGCAGAGGGAGGTCAGCGCTCGTAGTTGCAGAATGATGAAATTGCAAAGCAGTGATTAGATGAAATATGGAGATTCTAGCGGGGAAAATGACAGTGGTGGCGAGGGAGTGCGCCGTAAATGAAAAGTGAACAAACAGCAAATAGTGCAGATAATACCCGGCGCTGCACAATGAAGACAGATGATCGGGACCACCACACCGGAAACACTCCCGCTCTGAGCTGCAGCTACAGAGCAAGAAAAGAGCGCAATTTGCAAATGAGTACGAGTGGAAAGAGCAGAGGTAAGTGGAGGAAAAAAGTGAACATAAAGGGGCCATGCTACGTTGTTTTCTGTGCCGTTATAATCTTGTTTTCTCATCGCAAACATCGCTGGAGTGTTTGGTTTCATTCACAGGTTGCAGATTTAGGCTGAGTTCTTCTCTCAAGCTGAAAACTGTCCCACCTTGTGATGTCATGCGGTGATCTTTGTAAACTCCATAGACTTTCCTTAGAATCATTTGGGCTCATTTTTAACTCTCAAGGTAAACAGAGCTGTTAACTTGAAACAAGGTGGAACAGAGCGTTTAGAGCTTTGGAGATGTAGACAAACTAAAAATAAAATGTTACTCAAACATGTGACTGAAACAAAACACGAGTCCAGATCTGTTTTTGAAGACGGAACAGCATTTGAACATGGTTTAAAGCTCACAAGAGTCACTTTTGTGTAATAGAAGACCTTTAATGTATTCTTAATTACAAAAACACATAGTTTATTATAAATTTATGGTTTGGTTCTTAAGTAAGTAAGCAGAAAAAGTCTCACATGAGTCTTTATTTTTTTATCGCAAAAAATATGGATATTGCAGTACTGGCTAATGCAATAATCAATATTGCAAGAAAATAAATATACTGCAACAACATTATGTATGGAAGCCCATTTCAGTCAGTAAAAAAAAGAAAAAAAAAGGCCTCACAGAAAGTCATAACTACAAATTTCTCTGAGGCTTCTATTTTTTTTTATTTATTGGTGGAAATGGTCTTCCATAAAGTTGTCCATTTCACAGAAATGTACTGTAAAAAGTAAAATTGCAGATTTTATTCATGATTTGTTAAATCCAATATTAGACTTTGTTTTTATTTTTGACTCTTTTTTTTTTTTTTGACATAGTTATCGAATATCACATTTTCCTCATTTTAGACAGCTCCAGTGTCCTCTGTGCACAGGTTCACATTCAGTTATACTTACAGGTTACACTTACATGTCAGATCTGTGAAGAGGCGACGCCGCTCACATTAAGAATACATGTTTTCGTGTACATTTTAGCTGCAGAATAATGATGTAATGAATGATTGCAGGATGGATATTTTAGTGTTATAGGGAACATACAGGCAAGTACTGACATCTCCATGGAGACAAGAAAGTTGCAGACCCCCCACCAAAAAAGTTACATAGTGTCGCCTTAAAGTGTCCCAGTCCAATCTGTGTTAATCCTCTCAGACTCAAATTACATTTTAGTAACAGGAAAAAATCTGATATTTGTTGGGAAAATGATCATATAAGGTAGTAGTATACAATCCTGACTTTTTTTGAGAGAGACCTTCACATTCAATGCGTTCGGGGATGTTGCAGATTTGCAGCGTTGGTCCGGTGGTAAATTAACGCTGAAGACTGAAAATGATATGAATGCTAACTTTATGTGTAAACCACTTTTCATAACAATGAAAACATAAAGCTCAGTGTAACAGCTTTACAGTGACAGAACAACATCACTTTTTCGTGTGGTCCTCCAAGAAACAATTTGTATCCTTAAACAACAAAAGTACTTTGCACTTCTGACAGGCCGTTTGTGTTGTAGCCATTCATGCACAGTCTGCATCATCCACGTTTATCAGCATGGATGGGTAAATGAGTAAAAAGTCTCATAAAATATGGATTTGGAGTAAGTAGGTAATTGGCATTTAGCTGTTGCAAATCTGCAATGCCTGCCTGGAGAGGGTTAAAATGTTAATTTAACCAGATACATCTAAGCATGATTCCAAACACTCTGCGTGAAGTTGGCCCCCATCAAACGTAAACCTGCACAAAAACTATGTCAATAGTCAAAAGTTCAGCTTGTGCTGCTTTAGTTTTGGAGATATTAATGATTCTTTTACAGGTCAAATTAGGGTCAGCAGCCTCCAGGAAGCTTCAAAATGATCTGAAACAACCAAAATGGAGTCAATCGTCCGTGCTTCATTTGTGCTGCAATGTTTGGTTTGTGAGATTCTGATTCTTAAGATATGAACAGTTTTATTTTGGTCCAGTGACGTCATCCAGCCCCTCAAAATGTTGAACAGCCTCAAAACAGACAGAAAATTATACAAAACATTTGGATTTTGTTTGTATTTTGTGCGGTTTTGTGCTGTGACAGTTTTCATTTGTGCGAGTATATTCCTAAAATTATTCATTATTATTTTCGTGGAAATGATATGACATCATTCTCGCTCAGCTGACGGCAGCAGCTTTAACATAAACTCCACAAAACTAGTGAAGAGAAACGATCTGAGGCTGTGGAAAAAGTCTATATTATTATATAAAATATGAATCAAAAGGGAGTTACTAAAGATGGATACAGACTTTTCCACAGCCTCAGATCAAACGAAACTTTCTGCAGCACAAACGATTGACTCCATTTTGGCCGTTTTAGAGCATTTTGAAGCTTCCTGGAGGCTGCTGACCCCAATTTGACCTATAAAAGAATCATTAATATCTCCAAAACTAAAGCAGCACAAATGAAACTTTCTGCAGCAAAAATGGAGCACAAACGATTGACATAGATTTTGTGCAGGTTTGCATTCGATGGGGGGGGGGGTGTTTCCAAACGGCCTGTTGTAAACAAGTTGAACCGTCACACATGGGCGCTCCCTCTGTCCTCCAGTGCCTCCTCTCTTCTTGCTCTTTTCAGCACTTTTCTATCTTTTCCCCGCAGTGCAGACTCAACCACATTATCAACAAATCTCTCATTATAAATCTTAAACTGAACCAACGTGGATAAGCACAAACATCCCTACTAATAAAACTCGGAGGTCATCGCATTTTCACCACCTCTGAGCATCGTCCCAAACCGGCTCCCATCGATACTTTGCAGTCGCATCACAATGGAGGTGCTCTACGTGAATCTCTATTGTCGGAATGTTCAGCAGTTACACAAAGCACACACTAACACTGCTGGGCAAGTGACTTTAAAACCGTCATGCGTTATTACTAATTACTGTCATTTCAAAGTAATTCAATACATGACAATATTACTGTATTTAAAATGTAAGATATTACATGACTATTACATTACTTGTAAGTTACTCTCACCAAAATAACTGCCAAGATGCTGAACTTTTGCACCGTATATGGACTAAACCAGTTCTAAACCAGAAATGACCCATGAATAAACCAGGTCTAAACCAGGACTAAACCAGGACTAAACCAGGACTAGTCTTGGACTAAAACTTGGAATAGTAGCGCCCCTGAGAGAACCCCGAGTCCGTGGAACAGGGTGTCTGCAAGGCGCGATCGGGCGTCAGCTGTGGTTCGTGGAACGTGGAGTTCTGCGTTGGTCCTTTCGCTCGCGGTCACCTGACGGTCTACACGGGCGTTTCACCGCTGCTGATATCGCTGTGATTTTAGTGAAATTGTATGAAGAAAAACCCACCACTTCAATCCAGGCTAAAAAAGCATTGTAACATGCGTTAGTCACATTTGTACCAAGTAAAATATTACATTTTTTCTCCCCTGTAATGCCACATTAGTGCGTTACAGCAAAAAGCAAAGCATTACAGTAATTCATTACTTTTACAATGACAACCAAAAAAAGTTTTAAGATAGTCTGAAAACTCAAGAACAAATACAAAATAGATTTAAAGAGCACATTTTCAAAAGTCTGTGTTCAAGATGAGCGTTTATGGTCCTGTTTAAGGATTTGATTTTCAACAAAAATGTCAGAGTGACTCATTGAAAAAATGTTTGCTTTTCTGGTCAGATTGTGTTAAAATAAAACTCAGATGAAGACTAAATTGCATGTTGTTTGTGCTTTAGACAGAGCAGTGCCCACAGTTAGCATTACACCCCCAGGGAATGGTGATGGCAGCTGCAAAGTGTCTGTAGGTTGAAGCTGTGTTGAGTTCTGAAGCATTTTATTGTCCGATAATCAGAAGGTGGAAGTTAACATCATGGTTTTAAAAAAAAAAAACTAAACTTTTTATCATTTGCAGGTCTTATTCAAACTCAAACCTTTTTTATCTTTTAAACTTTTTGAACAAGTCACGCACGCTTTTATTTCATCACATCTGGACGACTGTAACGTACTTCATTCTAGCATCTCACAAAACGCTCTTTATCGACTACAGTTAGTCCAAAACTCTGCTGTACGACTTTTTCTCAGGAACTGAATGAACAATGTAAAGCCGAATGTTTCAAAGTAATTAAATAGATTAATTTGTGTACAGTTTTCCCTCGTTTATCGCGGGGGTTATGTTCTAAAAATAACCCGCGTAGGTGAAATCTGTGAAGTAGTCAACTTTATATTTTACAATTATTCTATCTGTTTTAAGTCTGTAAAACCCCTCAGCACACACTTTATACACTTTTCTCAGACTTAAAACTTATTGCTGCTGTCGTCCTTTTGTTATTTTCCACCTTCTTTATGTAACTAACCAATGATTCATTAATTCCGTAATGGAGCCCAACAGCGCAGAGTCCTGCATGGCTCCATTTTTGGAGACTCCCACCTGCACAGAACAGTACAGCACCAGCCCATTAACCCGAGATTATATCAGACTGTTACACTGCATACACTACCGACTGAATCAAGACTAAACCAGGACTAAACCAGGACTAAACCAGGACTAAACCAAGACTAAACCAGGACTAAACAGGACTAACCAGACTAGACCAAGACTAAACAGACTAAACCAGGACTAAACCAGACTAAACAGACTAAATCAGGACTAAACCAAGGACTAACAAGACTAAACCAGGACTAAACCAAGACTAAACCAGGACTAAACTAAACAGGACTAAACCAAACCAGGACTAACCAGACTAACCAAGACTAAACCAGGACTAAACCAAGACTAACCAGGACTAAACCAGGACTAAACCAAGACTAAACCAGGACTAAACCAGACTAAACCGACTAAACTAAACCAGGACTAACCAAGACTAGACCAAGACTAAACCAGGACTAAACCAAAACTAAACGACTAAACCAGGACTAAACCAGACTAAACCAGGACTAAACCAGACTAAACCAAGACTAAACCAAGACTAAACCAAGACTAAACCAGGACTAAACCAGGACTAAACAGGACTAAACCGACTAAACCAACTAACCAGGACTACTAACCAGTTTGCTCTGCTACAGCTCATAACCTCTCCCTTCCTTCAGCATGTCTAGAAGTCCAACTTTTTGTGCAATGGTTACATCTTCCTCTGTCTTTTGGGTTCGAGCGCAGGAGCCTTTGTCGGTGCAGAACGTTTCATCGACATTGTGGGTTTTGTCGGGGAGAAAACTTGCAAACATACAGCACTTCAGAATCACACTGATACAGATCCAACATTTATGAACATTTGGTTGAACGCATTCTGTTCTGTACAGTACTGGAGACAGGAGTCCCTTAGCCAATCAGGACGCAGTGGGAGGAACACAATACACATTCATAGACTGTAAAAGAAGGCATGCAAAATTGCTCTAAAAAAATCAAGGAAACAGCGAGACCGCGAAAGGTGAACTGCGATATAGTGAGGGACGATTGTATACTCAAAGTTTTAGAAATAGTCCTACTGACTTAATATGTCAAGTTGCTGTAAGATGATCTTCTTTTTGAGTAATTTCAATCAATATTTTTGATTAAAGGGAACTAGACTTAAAAACATAGATGAGGTACTTAGTAGAATTAAGTAATAGTTTAAGGTAAGTGAGGAAGAACTCTGGACCACTGCACTGTTTACACTGAACTAGCTTTGATTTTTCACATTTTAAAGCGGTTAAAAGGTACAGCACATTTAATATGAAGTTTGTGGAGGTAACAAATAATGATTACGTTAATCAGGTGCCAGAGGGAGGCACCAGTCACAAAAACTGTTGTTGTGTCCTTAGGCAAGACACTTCACCCACATTGTCTAATATGAAAGTGGTGTGTGCGTGATTGTTGGTGGTGGTCGGAGGGGTGGATGGTGCAGATTGGCAGCTGTGGCTGTGCCGGCTCCAGACCGACTAGTGGCCGATCCAGGTACTGCAGCTCCCTGGATCTGCTACTAGTCGGTCCAGGTACTGCTGCTCCCGGGAACTTGGGCCCAGAAAGAATTCTACAAAAAAGGAAACGTCACATTGTGGTGTCACTGAAATAAAAAATAAAAAAAATGGGGAGCTTCAAAGAACTGCAGCGCGGATCTCCTTCCTTTTTTTGTACTATTTTTGTCTTTGGACCCAGCACGAAGACACAATTTTTGTTGGATGTGTGTGTCTCTATCTACCAAAAAGAATTCTCCCACAGACTGCAATGCTTTTTGAGAATTCAAACTGCCTGTGTTTGGCTGACACGGCATCTGGATTTAGTAGGATTATTTTCTATTT
>NW_026571153.1:27355747-27548247 GCF_026225935.1 Boleophthalmus pectinirostris | reverse complement strand
TGATACTGCTGTTCAGGAAAAGTTCATTTCCTTCCTGTGAATGGGAGTTTTAAAGTATCAATATCCGTGCAAAATGAGCATCTAGCATCTCTCCTTAACATGGCTTTATACATATTCCAATAAGAAGAAAATTCCAAATCCACATTCTCAACAAACAGAATAAATAAAAAAAATGTAAATCAGCACAACTAAACAAGAGCAGCTTATTCCATAATCTCATCAAAAGCCTTCAAAGACTTTAATATCCAACAATGATATGTTTGGAAACAGTTTATCATGGTTCCTCAACATAACTTAGTGACAACAAACTACAACTGACTTCACATTTCACATTCTTAACAAACATAATGAATAAAAAAAAATGAAAATCAGCAAAACCAAAATAAAGCAGCCTTTTCAAACCCATACCAAGAATTGTGGATACTCAACAATTTCTGAGAAGTTCTGAAACAGTATCATGGTGCCGGTAGAAATCACCACTATGATTTTCGGAAATACTGTAGAATTTGACACAAAACGCACAATCTCAACAGACTTAATAAATCAAAAGAAATGCACGAGCAGAACCAAATACAGCAACTCAAAACTTTATCAAAGACTTTCGAAGATACTCAGCAGTCTTTTGAAAAGTTTGGAAACAGCTTATCTTGGATTCAGGTACAATTCCTTCACATGACTTACCAACAAACTGGATATTTTTATGCACAATTCAAATACCAAAATAGAATATAGCAGTCTTTCCAAAAACCCTAACAAGGATCTTAGAAATCCAACAATTTCTTGAACATTTCACAAATTTTCATGCACACTAAGACTCATTTTTATGGAAAATGCTGAGCAAACAGCAAAACCAAAATAACAGCCTCTCCGAAACATGAACGATCTTTTGAAAAGTTTGGAAACAGTGTATCGTGGTTGCTGGTACAATTCCTCCGCAGACGGGACTTTGTTGGACTTACCGATGTGTAGAGGTAGCCCTCGCTGTTCATGGCCACGTACAGTCCCGTCTTGGTGCTCTGGATGGCCACTATCCTCAGCCCCACAGGAATCAAGTTGAACTGCACTGGAACACACAACAACACAAAGTCATGACTGAATGAGACTGAAGCATATGTCGTTTTTACAACCAAATAAAAGCACTGAAATGAGATGGAAGAGACGGTGCAAAGAAAAAACAGAGGTCCCACAAACCTCCCCATGTTAGCTGGGAGGGAATTTGTGGACTATCATAAGGATTAGTCCGATGAGGTTCATTTGGTCTTCCGATAATTTATGTTATTAGGTTCTTTTTTCAGACCAAGAGTTTGTTTTCATACCTGACAGTTTCGACTGCTCACTAGCGTCTTCCTCAGAGTCACGTGATGTTGCTGTGACGTGTCTGTTCAGCTGATTTAAACAGGTTTTGGCGCTGTCTTCCTACCAGTGGAGGCAGGACGACAGCGCCATCTGCAGTCCCACTTCCTCAGGACAATATCCCAGGTGTGTGAGAGTAAAAAAGCCCCTCGTCCCGATTTATCGTCCTGTAGGCACCTTTCCATGTTTCGATTGCCTCTTTAATCCAGCAGCGATGTTTGTTTTCCTCTGTCCCAACGATGTTTGCTCCATCCCAGTCCAGAATGTGGTTCTTTCTTTTACAGTGGTCAGAAATGGCCGATTTGAGTTGTTCTTGTTCTGCTTTTTGTTTTGTTGCTCATGTGCACGCCTTTGCTGTTTCCTTCTCGCATTCTGTTCTGGTTCTATTTTATCTTTTGGGTGGATGAGTAATTACCTGAAGAAGTGGGACTGCAGATGGCGCTGTCGTCCTGCCTCCACCGGTAGGAAAACAGCGCCAAAACCTGTATAAATCAGCTGACCAGACACATCACAGCAACATCACGTGATCACTCTGAGGAAGACGCTAGTGAGCAGTCGAAACTGTCAGGTATGAAAACAAACTCTTGGTCTGAAAAAAGAACCTAATAACATGTATCATAAGGATTGTGCACTTCTGGAAAAGATTAGATTTTTGGCAGGGTGTTAGATTTGGGCCTAAAGTTTTTAAAAATCCATGGATACAAGTTGGGATCGCCCCCTAGTGGCTGGTACATAAAATCCAAACTCGCCCCCTGCAAAAAAAGAAAAGGTTTCCAGGCTTTCTTTGTCTTAAATTGACTTTATAAAAGGAATGTGATTTCAATAATATCTTCCTATTTATTTTCATGTCACATTTATTATGTGGTTCTCCTCCTACGACCTGCATCCCCATGTGCACAACACATTCTGGGTCTGGACCACAACACAATTTTTTTTCTCTACAAGGTCCTGGTGTATGAGGTCATTATACTGCCACTTTAAAAAAATCTATTAAATTTCATGGCTAATTCTTGTTCAGATGCATATGCACGTGTTCAATGTCTACTATGGAAGTCAGTAACACTAACAATGTAGATAATGTAATGTAAATATGCAGGAGTTAGTTTAGTTGAAAATGTTCATGTTAGCAAAAATGTAAGAATGAAATTGTATTTTGGCATGGTTTTAGTAGAAAATAAGTGTTTATTATAGTACAGACAGATGAAGCATGTCCATTAAACAAATATACATAGATTTGTAAGTATTTATTTTTTCTCATGATGTGTTTTTCCAGAGAGCTTATCCCTGTCACAAGAAGTGTTGGGGAGTAACAGATTACATGTACCAGAGTTACGTAATCAGAGTACAAATTATGAGTAACTGTATTCAGTTACAGTTACTGTTTCAGTGAGTGGTAATTGGATTACAGTTATTTTGTTGAAGTAAATGGATTACACGACAGTATTTTCCTGTTTTCACATTTCGGGCTATATCCCTTTTTTTTTTTTTTTTTTTTTCTTTTTTTTCTCCCGATAATTCCACTCATTGCTGGACACTAAACCAGGTCCAAATAAGGTCTAAACCAAGACTAAACCAGGACTAAAACCAGGTTTAAACTAGGTCCAAACCAGGTCTAAATCAGGATTTAACAGGACTAAATCATGCTGCATGGGCTGAGTCTCCTCCTCTTCTATCAATAATACTTTTAATTTGGTTAAGTAAAGACTGGGTTTTTTATTTTCTTTAAGCAGACAAAACATCTTATGTGAAGATATCCGAGTCTTTGCTTCTCTACAGCAAATCAAGTAATCCACAGTATTCAGATTACGTTACTCACTTTAAGTAATTTAATGGATCATGTTACAAACTACATTTTGGGGTATGTAATCTGTAATCTGTAGGAGAATACATTTTAAAAGTCACCTTCCCAACACTGCTCACAAGCAATGGAGTTACTTTAGTCATTTGATGGAAAAAAGTCTGAGGTGGAAAACTGATCAGACATCGATGATGCTGTGAGGATCCTGAATATCATCCCTCAATGTTCAGTCTGCAGGCAATGCACAAACGGTGGTGGTATTTATTTATTAACCTTTTTAATAATTTATTCTTTTAACTCTAATGTTTGGTGTATTTGTTTTGGAAATAAAGCAAATCGCACTGACAAATTCTGAATTTCTGCTCATTCCAGGCAGGGTGGGGCACCACAAAGCATTTGTGCTCAGGGCATCCAAATGCCAAATGAGTATTTCTGAAGAGTTTTTGACACAATTCTTTTGCTCTCCTTTCCAAACTTGTTCCGAAATCTGCAGAATTTAGACTTGTTTACAATGTGCACACTGAATAGGGTTTCTCTAAAATGTAAAACACAAATCTAGTGACAATCAAACTGTGGTAAAAAATTAATAAAATAAATAAATAATATAATAATAATAATAATAATAATAATAATAATAATAATAATAATAATAATAATAATAATAATAATAATAAATAATAAATAAATAAATAAAATAAAATAAAAATAAATAAATAAATAAATAAATAAAAAAATAAAAACATGTTTTTAAGATCTTTGATGCTGGTTCCAGAACTTGCAAACAACACATACAAAGATCTAAATTCAAACAGAACCACTTATAAAGCACCAACAAACTGTTTATCCGCCTTTTTACATTATAAGCGACAGGCTCCTCTCTGCATGTAGCCCTGAATCTCTCCAGTTGAACCTTGGTTTTACATTTTGCATAAACTTCAAGTATTTGTTACTGTCCCACACGCCCAGGGCATTTCCATTCAAGGTCATGCCCAGGATGTGTGCACATTCTGGGCATGTGTCAGAGGAACCACAGTCCTGGAGCTCACAGCACAGACATGATCACCCCAAGTTCAGCTGTGATTGTAACACTTAAAAAATAATAGTAATAAAAGGTGCACTATGTAACTTCTAAGGTAGAGGGTCTGCTACTTTCTTGTCTCCATGGAGATGTTATTTCTTAGCCTGGAATTTTCCACAGTAGTGCATTAAACATATACCCCTTTGTTCAATTACAGGTGTTTCATTGCTCAAAAATACCTTAAAAAACATAAATTCTTACCATGTGCAGGCTTGCTTCTCCATAGATCTGACCAAGATGGACCCTCCACCAGAACAGTGACACAGTGCACCTTTAAATACCCCCCAAAAAGAATTACAAATCAAGGTACCAATGTTTTAAAAAGTGATCATATTTCAAGTTAATCAGATTTGAGTGAAGGGATCAAATAAACCTAAATCAACACTAAACATGACACAGAAGTAAACAACACAACACAACATACAAAAAAATAAAATACATGGACAAGTGTTTAATGTGCACAATGCCATTCACTGCTATTAGGAGAATCAATATTTAATTAAAACCATGCCAACATAATGAATCACAGTGTATGTTTCAGATGAAGGGCAGACTGTTAACACCCACATCCATCAGCTTCATCTGGGCAAATATTTAAAGAAGAAATGATCTGTAAATGAGTTTATATCAGTAGTATAACGCCGCTACTTCATTATAATGTTTGCTCAGAGTAGTATTACAATCAGCTTTCACTTTCTCTGTGATTGTCGGATTAGCCAATTAGGGACATGCATGCATACAAAGAAAAAGACAGGTAAAAAACAATATGACGTGACTGAAAATCAAGTCTGTTCAAGGGCCCATATTACTCTATTTTCTGAAGCACATCACAAGTTGGAACAGAGTCTGGTCTTTGTTACAATGTTCTTTTCTTATCAAAAACAAAAACTGCACCGATCCGTGAGATTGACAGGTGGATCGGTGCAGCGTCTGCAGTGATGCGGTCGCTGTATCGGAGCGTTGTGGTGAAGAAGGAGCTGAGTCCAAAGGCGACGCTTTCAATTTATGGGTCAGTCTTCGTTCCTCCCCTCACCTCTGGTCATGAGCTCTGGGTAATGACCAAAAGGACCAGATCGCCGATACAAGTGGCTGAAATGAGTTTCCTCTGCAGGGTGGCTGGGCGCTCCCTTAGAGATAGGGTGAGGAGCTCAGTCACATGGGAGGAGCTCGGAGTAGAGCCGCTGCTCCTCCATGCTGAGAGGAGCAGCTGAGGTGGCTCAGATATCTGTTCCGGATGCCTCCTGGGCGTCTCCCTCAGGAGGTGTTCTGGGCATGTCCCACAGAGAGGAGACCCCGGGGAAGACCCAGGACACACTGTAGGGACTATGTCTCTCGGCTGGTCTGGGAACACCTCGGGGTCCCCCTGGTGGAGCTGGAGGAAGTGTGTGAGTCCCTGCTTAGACTCACACACTTCCTGCTTAGTCTGCGAGTCCCTTCTTAGACTACTGCCTCCGCAACCCGGCCCCGGATAAAGCAGAAGAAAATGGATGGATGAGTTTGTGTGTTAAGTTGCTGAGTTCTTCTCTCAAATGAAAAACACTCTGTTCCAACTTGTGATGTGCTTCACAGTGTTTTTAACCTCCACACACTTTTACGAGAATCATTTGAATAATTTCAGACCTGGAATTGCAAATCTCACAAGGTGGAACAGAGCATTTTGAGCTTTGGAGATGTAAACAGTTTAATAATAAAGTGTTACTTAAACATGCCTGAATGAAACAAAACATAACTCCAGATCTGATTTTGAGGGGGTAACAACATTCTAACACTTCTTCAGGCTCCTACGAGTCAATTTTGCATCATATAGGACCTTTAATTTGATGTGGGACAAGTTTCATTTATTTCAAAAAGGAGCAAACAGGAGCTCCTTCGTTTCACATGCATCATAGACAAAAACAAATGTGACTGACAGACAACAAGAAGAATACAAAACATCTGAAATTATAGTTACAGATATTATCCTAAGTTTTCAGGATTCTAACTCGCCCTGGTTTCCCACATAGACCATAGACCATAAGTGGACAGAACTAACCCACTAGCCGCTAGTTCCAACTAGGAAGTGAGCATGGGTGAGATTTGGCTCCATCAACTCTGGCTCCAATTCACTTTTTATTGAAAAATCATGGCGACTCTCTCTGTACCTGCAGCTGTCAGGCTCCTCATTCAGACCTTAAAATATTCATTTTAATCTGCTCTACGTCATTCTGTTTTTTTTTTTATTTTATTAATTTTATTTTTTTTCACAGTTTTGTCAATAAACCAAGATATGAACATTAATAACAGACCAATAAGATGCCCCAGAAAAGTTACACAATGCACCTTTAAATATCCCCCAAAATGAATAATAAATCCAAGTGGCAATATTTTTGAAAAGATTTTTCAAGATTTCAAGATTTCAAGTTCATCAGATTTGCAGTCATGGAAACAAAGTACAAAAGTGCATGTATGTATGTATGTATGTATCTTCACTTAAGTCAGTTATACAGTGGATACTTTTTATTTACGGTAGTATGAAAGTGGTGCGTGCGTGTGCGTGCGTGTGCGTGTGTGCGTGTGCGTGCGTGTGTGTGTGTGCGTGTGTGTGTGTGTGTGTGTGTGTGTGTGTGTGTGGTGTGCGTGTGTGTGTGTGTGTGTGCGTGCGTGTGCATGTGTGTGTGTGTGTGTGTGTGTGTGTGTGTGTGTGTGCGTGCGTGTGTGTGTGTGTGTGCGTGTGTGTGAGTGGTGGTGGTGGTCGGAGCGACCGATGACGCTGATTGGCAGCTGCGCTTCTGTCAGTCTGCCCCAGGGCAGCTGTGGCTACAACAGTAGTTTACCACCACCGGGTCTGGAGTAATGCTGAATAATCATCTGTAAATCGTCTTTGTGACATATGTCTGTGAAAAGCGCTGTATAAATAAAGACTTACATAAATGTACTTATTTTTACTTCATTACATTTGAGAATTTGTACTTTCTGCACTTTCTGCTCTGCATTTTATATCTGAAAAGTAAAAAGTACTTTTCTTCAAGGCTGAGACTTATTTTTAGCTCATTTCTCTTGAGTTTCTGTCCCAAAACAGTTAGAAAAAATAAAAAGTCACTTAACATCAGTGACATTGTTATAATGTGGCCTCTTTCCCCAAGGTCACTCTGGCTAATGTTAGCACCAGGTTCAAAAGTGTTATACATTCAACAAGCTCGCTCCGGATTGCCAGATTATCTGATACAACCGCCGGCCTCGATAAGCTTCATCTGGCTGGAGCTGAACACTCCAGGTGACGTCACGCTCCCTCAGTCCCTCACTCCTGTAGACAGTCTGTGGTCTCTCAGCACAACGCCACAAAATGCCAAGTTATAATGTGGAATTTAAAGATGCAAATGTCCCTGCTGATAAATGCTCCTCACCTTTCACTCCCTCCAAGAGCATGTGTATGTGTGTGTGTGTGTGTGTGTGTGTGTGTGTGTGCATATGTGTGTGTCATATGTGTGTGTGTCCAGGGCCCTGGTCCTGTCCGCTCCATTGATTGGTCCACGTCAAACAGTTGGATTCACAAATGACCATGTGTGAGTGAAGACTGCGGTCTGGAAGACGGATAGAGCGAGGAGCACACACCGTCCTCTGTGTGTGTGTCCGACTACACACAACAAGACACACTTCTTCACTTTAATGACTCATTCAAATGAAGGCGGCCGATCAGAAGTCACCTTTTCATTTTGTCATGTTGTCCACAACAGGCAAATCCTCCAGCGAGGTCAGCAGTGAGGTCAGGGCTTTTGAATCTTTTTTGACCTTTGTTCTGTAAAAAGTAACTTTGTGCCAATCTCATATTAAAGGTTTTATATTCTTCTGATGTTGTGGTTCTTAGGAGGGAGCCTGCAGTTATACTTTGGGCCCTGGCTGACATTTGCTTGATGATATTTTTTCATGAGGATAGAAAATAATAACTGAAGATTATAATTTGACTTTGTGTTTGGACATGGGCAGCAGATATGTCACACACTAAAAAAACACTTCTGGGGTAGTAAAATATACTAAATCAACTGTGGTCATTTTTACACTGAAATAACAGAATTCTGTGAGAACTGCAACTTAATAGAAATACCTTTAATACCTTTAATAGAAACTGGTCACATTTTTCTATAGCACTTTTCCACCTTCAAGGCTCAAAGCGTTTACAACAAGGAACCACTCACCCATTTACACACACATTCACACACTGGGGATGAGGTGGGTTAAGTGTCTTGCCCAAGGACACAATGCATTCATCTATGGGAGCTGGAATCTCACCACCAACCTGTGAGTCATTGGATCTGACCGCTCAACCAATGATGTTTTTGCCAAGAGCGAGATTTGAACTGCTAACTTTCAGAGCTACTGCCGCCCAGTAGTGCAGTTGGTAGAGCATACTTATTTTACTCATGTACTTGAGTAGTCGTCTTTATAATCACCAACACGTTTTAAAGGTTTTACAGTTGCTACTCACAAACCCAGAAATACTAATTAAGTGTTTATAGATCAGTCTCTGTATTTGGTGGACACAGATTTGAGGTTGGAGCAGCAGGAGCTGAGCCTCTGTCCACTGATGTGATCATTGGCTCTTGGAATCCTGCTCTCGAAATAAAAAAAAACATCACTGGTAGAACAGTCAGATCCACTGACCTACAGGCTGGCAGTGAGATTCCAGTTCCTACAGATAAATACTGTTGTTGTGTCCTTGGCAAGACACTTAACCCACCTCGCCTCCAGTGTCTGTGTACTCTGGGGTGAGTGGTTCTTTGTTGTAAAGCACTTTGAGACTTGAAGATGGAAAAGTGCTCCATAAAAATGAACCATTTATTCTACATCAGTAAAAACTAGACCTATAATATTTACTTCATTATTTCATCGCAGCAATGCAATTCATTATGACAATATTTGATATAGTTTACTTTATTTATTTACATAAATACAACTTCTAACTTAAAAAAAAAGAGTAACAATTACTCTTAATAAATTTCCTGACTGTTAATGGTGGTGTTAAGTGCATTTTATGTAATACTGACAAGTAAACTGTACCTGATATTACAGCAGGAACATTTAGGGTTCGGGTTAAAAAGTATGAATGCAAATTGTTAAGAGGATTTATTCTACTAAATCTTACAAGTGATTTTTTTCAGTGTACTGTATGTAGATATGTCTGAAACTGTTACCTAATAACCATCATGTCAAAGTTTGGGGGCAGAATCTAAATTTTAAACTGCAGAATAGTTAGAATTGAACAAATACAAATACATGACAATACCTTGTGCATGAACTGCTTCTACCAGGAGACACTGAATGGCAAGTATGCCATTTTAGAACTCAAATCTGCATCCTGCATTTTTAAACTTTTCTTCTCAACTTTTTTTTTTTCTTTTTTTCCCACAAACTGCTACTTCAGTCTCAGATAAATATCTACCACGGGCACTGTCCCTGACTCACACCAGACTGATGTGTGTCGCTCTGATCTGAGTTCTACACATTAACAATCTGGAACAGTTCTGAGTGAAAGAGATGGAAAAACGCTGAATGTCAAGAGGATTATTTGAATGTGATTGGTCGAAGCGTCACAAGAGCAGAACAAGCCAAAAAAATCTGACTTTAGTTAAATCCAGTTGAGAGAAAAACTCAGACATCATCCCTGTCCACAAATGGGCAAAGCTCTTCACTTCTGCACGTTTATCACAAACTAAATATTCTGTATTGTTGTTAAATCAGGCTAAAGTGCGTCTGTAGGGGTTGCTATATTTGTTTTGGTTTGTTTGTGTGCTTCGTCTTTGGCCTCTGAACAAACCTCTAACTATCCCACAGAAGCGAGTAAAAAAACATGAACACCTGTCACTCTTATATGAGCATTTCTGTATTTTCCGAGCTTTCTGTCCTTCCTGCGACCTTTTCCTGAAGATTAATCAAAAGTGTAGCGCTTCTAATTCCACGCTACAGACAATTCACCGCGGGATCACCTTTAATACCCAGACACGTACGGTGACCAGAGGGGGCGCTGTGTGGTGACTCTCCTGGTACTGGATTGGTTCTGCGCACACCTGTGGAGTTCAAACTGAGACAAGCTTATGGTCAAACCGCCGAGAGTGGGATGGACAGGCAGACAGTGCTCCCCAGGTGGTGAGGGTGGGGTACTGCATGCACTCACAGTCGCTCCAGAGATTAGACAGGCCCACACTGAGACAGACTAATTCTGTCTGGGACTGAGCTGCGTGCTCTGTCACAGATGAATATAGTCAAATTAAACACAAAAAATAAGTCAATAAAAAGTCAACCAAAAAAAACAAGTCAGAGTCTGGAGCAGGGGTCGAAGAGCAACAGAAAAGAAAACACCCAAAGCCACAAAACCCTCTAAGACTCTAAAATAAAGAGAACACTGCAGATATTTAGTGTCAACCATGGATTTCTAATAAAAACTCTTTTTATTATAGTTCTATGGCTTCAACTGAACAAAGGAGAGTTTATCGCTGCTTCCTGTTTATCGTCCTGGATCAACAATGACTTTCTAAGACGCAAAAGTAAATGTGTCGCTATAAAAGAAGAGAACATGTTTGTCTACAAAACTGCAACAATTTTTCAGGTAAGTCCTTCTAGCAGCAAAACTTCAAATAAACCAGAGAGAAAAAAATATTGAAACTGAAATAGGCAAAAGACTGTTGTTTTTTTTTTTGATTGATGTTATCTGAAATAAACTAAATCTAAAATGGAAAAACAAAGTGTTTTCCTATTTTATAGTTTTTCGTGCTTAATTGAAATAAAAAACAAAAAACAAATGGTACATGGACTGTTGATGCTTACTTTCAATTGAAATACTCAGTGTCTATTTGAGTCCTCATCGTAGGGAAAAAAAAAAAATCCAAACTTAAATTATCTTCCTGCAGCGAACCAAAAATGCGTCTGCTTCTGCAGCATGCAGTCAGCTGTCAACCTGAATACAAAAAGGACTGTTTCTCTTAACAATGCACATGCAAAATAATAGCAAATTAAAATATTTATTTGACCTGATGAATGTGATTTTGCGCCTGAACCTGTAGGTGTAGGTGAGCTGCCAGATCAGTGCCGGGTGTTACACATCTGCATCGCATATTTTGAATGACAAAAATATTAACAATGTTTTAATGTTACAAGATTACCATTATCTACAAATTTAGAATTACATTTAAAAAGGAAGGAGGGTCGGGGTCTGGAGAGTGCCTCTACAGCCTCTAATTTGTGGGGAAAGTGCCTCACCACCATCATGAGCACATAATATACACCACCCCGCCTCATCTGCATATACACCACCCACCTCACCCGCACATACACCACCCACCACCCGCACATACACCACCCGCCTCACCTGCACGTACACCACCCGCCTCACCCCGCACCATACACCACCCCCTCACCTGCATGTACACCACCCCGCCTCACCCGCTCGTACACCACCTGTCTCACCCGCATATACACCACCCACCTCACCAGACTCACTACCAGCTTCATCCACTGGGCTGTTAGGATGCTGAACTCTCTCCCCTCTCAAACCCACCACGCGACCAGGAAGCAGGGATCTGTGTCTCCCCAAAGAAGAACTTTAGACTTTTCCTTTTATTATTGTTATTATTAATATTTATTTTGAAGATTTCGAGTGAGAAACACAATTTAAATTCTTCAAATGTTTCATATGAAAACTGACAATAACATTTTTGAATTTGAATTAGGAGCTGATTGCTGCCTGCTCCTCAAGGTACATGAAACTGTAGATTGAACTAAGCAAAGTTTGTACTGGTGGAACTGAAAAAAGGAGTAGAATCTTAGCAATGACGACTTGAATACAGGTGAACAGAGATTACTCAAACATGCATGAATCACTCCAAATGCAAATGGATAAATGAGAAGGGGAAACTACTAGAACACGGGTAAAAGCTCTAAAGAGTTGCATAGTTGGTCTCCTTTCTATCACTCTTCCTTCAGCACATCACTGAAAAAACCTCCTGTCAGGTTTAAGGCGTCAAAGTTTCTCCATTTTGCTCTGTATCCTTCCTCACTTCTTTCTTAAACATCCAACATGTTATCTCTGTCTCATTTCTCTGCACTGTTCCATTCGTGTCTCGGAGCACTCGATACAGAGTTCAATAAGTTGTAACTATTCTTTAGACCTGATTTCCCCCGAGGTGCATGTGTCTTCTCCCTTCATGCATTATTCAACTTAAACTTCCAACTTTTGTCCATTTGTCTTACTTCCTCACCCCATTGTCATCATTCGTCTTCCCTTTTTCTCCAGTCCCTTCAATAATTCCGTTTAAAATCTTTCAGGTTAAGAGGCCTTCAAGAATCGGATATCGAAAAAAAAACAAAAAACTTTGACAATAGTTCCATCACCTCCTGAGCAGTCTTTTGAGCTCTCATTCCTTCTCATTGCGGTTTATATTTAATCTTTAAGTCCTGGTAGGATTGTTGTCCATAAATTTGCCTCGATTTTGACAATGCGCCGTTTGCCACGTGTCAATCAAACCCAGCTGAAATACCAACATTTGCATGAAAGTTTCAATAGTGTCTGGGTTGCACAAAAGTTTTAGTAGACAATAGATAGAAGCTCCCTTGAAAGAAAATTAAAGCTGCAGTGTGTAACCTTTAGGTGCTACTTTTAAATAACTACACACTTATTATCTTTAAAGGAGATATATTGTGCAGAATTGACTTTTCAGCGCTTTTACGGTGTTACAGTTTTTTCCTTCTCATTTACTTTCTCGAAGTTGTATTCAGAGTGACTCATGCATCAAGTCATCTTACTTCTCTTGTATTCAACCCAAAAAGGTAGATAGTCCTGACCAAGCCTAGCAACAAGATCATGGAGATTAGAACATGGAAACCCGACCGAAGTCCGACGGTGTTAGGGTTAAGGAGCCTCTTTGAGACTCTTAAGTGTTCAAAGATCAGACTCTGCACTTCTAGTTTAGATCCAAGTCCAGACTGTGTTATTATTATTTGTGAAATGTGGTGGAAAACTTCAGATACAGAATTTTTAAAGTGTAAAAGATTGGAGATAAAGTAGAATCACTATCACTAATCTGCAGCTTCACTTCGATCCGTGTGCTGTGTGGATGTAAACAGACACGTGTGAACTACTTTTGCCTTTTTACTTTTAAAGAACATTCCAAACTGGATTAATAGCTCTGTTTTATGGACTGGATGTCATTATTTACGAAGGACAATTTCTATGGATAAAGTGGATGAGACGCTGCAATTTAAATGTACCACTTTACGAGAGGGGAGGAATAAAGTCTTCCATTATTTTCACTCTATCCTGAGTTTGTATTTTGCGTTTCTGTATTGTTTAGACCAGGGGTGTCAAACTCATTTTGGTCCAGGGGCCGTATCCAACCTACTTTGATCCCAAAGGGGCCGGATCAGAAAACTCATGTCATATAAACCCCAAAAATAACAATAAGTTCAACTATTTGTGCAGAGAAACACAAATCTATTACAGAAATCTTTTTTAATTGATGAACTCTTTCTTTTACAAAATATTATAATATTATGAACAACCTGAAACTTTAAGAAAAATACAATTTCAACACAATGTTTTAACATGAACTTGTATGTAAATAGGAATAAGTCAATTTTTCTTGGAAAATCCTGCACTCGGCTCCACTTTTCTCATTTTGGACATTTTGTTGATGAGGGTGTCACGGTCAACAGTCAAAACGATCGTCCTTTAAGAGCGTTTGGAAAGAGACAAGTCTTCATTTGTGCTGCTCTGGTGGGAGGGGCCACGTACAGAGACACTGGAGACACTGTTATGCTAAGCACCGCAGAAAATTACAAATATTTTAATAGAAAATATAATTCAAAAAGAAAATCAGTCGAGGGCCAGATTAAAGGTCTTGGACGCCTGTTTGACACCTGTGCGTTAGAGGAACACAAACAATATCCTACATGTGTCATTAAGCCTGTGGAAATAGTTTGATTTTACTTGTGTCGGGTTCAGTTGGATTCGGACACAAATATGTTAATGCCTGTCGGGCTCAAGTCGGATTTGATCACTGCTCTGTCGGACACAGACTGGGCTCGGACAGAAAAATTCGGCCCGATCCACACTTTGGGGAGATGGGTCCCCAGGCGCCTCACATGCTGCCCACTGCTCCTGAAGGAAATGCAATTTCCCTACAGGGACAATAAAGTACTAAATAACAAACAAAAGAAGACAACATTGCTCTGATATACCACAATTTGCAGTTAGACATTTTCTCCACAATTGTCCAACCTGATAGTCATAACACATATGATCCATGAGTGTCACAGATGTTTTTATTAGAAGATAACTACCATGAAAAGCATAAGTCGTTAGTGTGAGTGGACTCTTCTCTCCACAGATCCAAACTGTAACTTGACCTGCTGGTGTCACCTGCTTGTCTCCATGGATACTATGAAGTTTAATTCATATCCTATGCAACATTTTAAGCAAAGCACATACAAGTGTGGCTAATTCATACTGATGTTGTGTCTTTGGGCAAGAGAGGTAGATAGATCATAGATAGATGTGGCTTTGAGCATGTCCCACCTCCACTCAGAGGAGGGACCATGACATCTACACAACCAAAGGGAGGCATATTAGACTCATACCCTCCAAACTTTAGCCCCTAAAGGTCTGAATGATGACTTTAATTTAAGCATTTTCTTGTAAGTATCAGTTGATGATTCTGTTATTCGCCTCTGTTGGGCTGTACATGGGCTGGATTATAAGATCCATTGTGTATACCATAATTTTCGGACTAAATGGTTTGGGTCTTTCCTGTGACTTATATTCCGGTGTGACTTCTACAGGGTGACCATATTTCCATTTGTGAAAACAGGACACCTTACCAGGGGCGGGAGGTGGGGCCTCGACATTGAGCTACTCTCACCTAGCAACCTGTGTCCAAGTCATTGTTAAATGAACATTTGAGCTTCGGCATGTTGCAGACTGACCGACTGTTTGCGTCTGCTCGCTCCTTCTGAGTGCAGAGAGAGCTACAAGAATGAATTGGCCCAATTTAATGGCCCAATGAAAGATCATGAAAACCTGGACATTTCTGCACCACTGAACAATTTAACATTTAAACAAAGTTATAAAGACGACTGAGAAGACTGAACACAAATGCCCTCAAGAAGAAAATCATATTTTGCAGATTACAAACTACAAGTCATGAAATCTGTAGCTGAAAATGATGATCGAGCAGCAGAAAGAAAGTTTGGAGTGAGTTAGAAACTTGTGACACCAGGAGGATGCACCATGAAACTTTCCTGAAGTCACTGGATGGATGGACAAAGTCTGGACTTCAGTGACACTGAAACCATCCTGTCGGAGATTCAGAAAGACCAGAATAATTCTAACTGGAACTGATGCTGAGTCTGACGACAGCAACACAGAAGAGGAAGCTGCGCTCTGTTTACCTCCGGAGGTCGTGGAGTTGTTCAGAAGTGACACCGAGGATGAAGAATTGAATGGATTTAGTGATTTGGAGTGAGATGGAGAGTTTGGTAAACTTGTTCTGTTCTGTTGTTTATGTTATAGTTTATCTGAAGAACTGTTCATATGTGACGTTAACAGTCTGTTGGTCTGTCTTCTATTGTTATTACTACAACTTCACTTTACACAGGAAATGTCGGTTCCTGGTCTCTGATTTTATAAAATACATTTCACTCACTCTGCTCTCACTCTGTTTGCCTGATGAAGACCTAGTGCCGATACAATGTGTCCTAATAAATCTCATATTTTGCAAGTAAGCCGGTGTGCAGGATTGTTCTCTGTGATGTGCGAAGTTCTTATTCTTTTATAAGGCAAGATAAAAGGACAAATAAAACATAATCCTGTAAACAACAAGCTGATAGAAAAACACTGCATAAAACTCCACTTGCAGAAATCGCTATTGTAAAGGCGATTTTTGTTCACTTCAGCTGCATATGGACATTATATCACAGCATGAACCTATAACCCTGTCACATAATCTATATTTTGGAAGTTACTCGCCCATAAAGTCGACGTAGCTCTAATGAAAACATGTGCGCCGTTAGATTTGCTTAGACAATCCACACAGTCATTAGCGCTGGAATTAGCCAAACAACTAGCTCATAAATCTAGCATAAATCTCCGATCCCCGGGGCGCTCGCTAGCTCCTGCACCTCTCCTGCATCTTCCTGTCAGCGCAGTTACATAACACCACACACAGACAGGAGCAGGCTCTGACCTCCCACCAGCGGGGGGCGACACTGATGAAGGAGACAGCCGCGCCGGCCAGCTGTTCCCCCCTGGTTCTGCTGCGGAAAACACTTTGGAGTTTTGGGTTTTAGAGGTTGTGTGTATGTTTGGTTTGTTTGTTGGGTCAGTCAGAAATACACTGCAATAAAAATATGTGACAAATATTGGGAAACTTGATGACATTATCTACAGTATACAAATGCACGCACTAAACTACGCAATCTGTGCTTTACAGGTCCCACCTGCAACTAGAATCTGCTCACGCAAACCCACGTCACACCCTCTCCACACCTCCACCTCTCCATAAAAGAACAGACCACGCCCCCTCACACCTCCACCTCACCATAAAAGAACAGACCACGCCCCTCACACCTCCACCACTAAAAGAACAGACCATCACACCTCCACCTAAAGAAGACCACGCCCCTCACACCTCCACCTCACCATAAAAGAAACAGACCACGCCCCCTCACACCTCCACCTCACCATAAAAGAACAGACCACGCCCCCTCCACCTCTCCATAAAAGAACAGACCACGCCCCCTCACACCTCCACCTAACCATAAAAGAATAGACCACGCCCCCTCACACCTCCACCTCACCATAAAAGAACAGACCACGCCCCCTCACACCTCCACCTCACCATAAAAGAACAGACCACGCCCCCTCCACCTCTCCATAAAAGAACAGACCACGCCCCCTCACACCTCCACCTCACCATAAAAGAACAGACCACGCCCCCTCACACCTCCACCTCACCATAAAAGAACAGACCACGCCCTCTCCACACCTCCACCTCACCGTAAAAGAACAGACCACGCCCTCTCCACACCTCCACCTCACCATAAAAAACAGACCACGCCCCCTCCACCTCACCATAAAAGAACAGACCACGCCCCCTCCACCTCACCATAAAAGAACAGACCACGCCCCCTCCACACCTCCACCTCACCATAAAAGAACAGACCACGCCCCCTCCACACCTCCACCTTATCATAAAAGAACAGACCACGCCCCCTCCACACCTCCACCTTATCATAAAAGAACAGACCACGCCCCCTCCACACCACCTCACCATAAAAGGAGCATGTAAAGTGACTGGTGAATGAGATTTCCCTGAACATGAGGCGATGATCAGTGGGTTTGATCAAGACACGCGGGACAGAGGGAGGGGGACGCTCCACGCAGCACCACGCAGTCACGCCAGACTTAAACAAGGTTTAACAAATAAATACAAAAGTAAAAGTGACAACAGCCACTCATCAGTTCATTTAATCATATTTCATAATATTTAGGCAGCACATCTTTGCAGTAAATCTGAATTGTTTTCTTGCTGTTTCAAGAGTTTTATCGCTATATTTTTAAGTCTGCCTGTGTGTGTGTGGACTGGCCCTGTTTATATATATATATATATATATATATATATATATATATATATATATATATATATATATATATATATATATATATATATATATATATATATATATACATATATATGCATATATATAGATATATATATATAGATATATAGATATGCACACATAGATATGTGCACGCAGGCATCTGAATGGTTAAATTAGAAGTGCGTGCGAGAGATTCAGATGCCCTCCCCTGGTGAGTGAAAGGAGTTAGGGAGGGATACGAGGATACAAGGACACAGATTTAGCATGAAACACATCAGATACAGATCAGGCTCTGTTATTCAGCAAATGGAAGTCCTCTGTGAGTCCTGAGGTCTGGGTCTGACCTCTGTGAGTGTGGGTCTGGGTCGGGACGTGCACGGGCATTATTCTGTTCTCCATACTGTCAGAGAGCAGCTCTCATTTGTCAGAGCTCCCCGTTACACAAAAATGTAGAGAATATTTAAGGTTCGGGTCAGGTTTGGGCAGTAGGCTTCGTGTCGTGCGCAGACTCGGGTCCACTCTGCCGCTCGGTGCGAAAAGACTAAAGTAAAAGTGTTAAAGTTGCATTCATTAAATCAAAGCCTGGCTCCTACAGTGTCCAAGGGAAGAGTTTTCTCTCAGGTCGGGTCATTATTTTGTCCTCTGCGTTGGGTCACAGTCTGTGTTTTATATGAGTCTGTGGTTGCGGTGTGGACTGTGGGAGACCCTGCGCTGCACCGGGTCCGGGAACGTGGCCGCGTTCGTGCACAAGTTTCAAATGTATAATATTGTGGAGAATAATGAGTGGAATAAACAGCCCTTCTCCCTGTTTTGGTGAACCAAACGCTTAAATGCACCAATCTGAAGGTCATTATTTTATATAGTTCCTGAACAAACTCTTCCTCAAACTTTGTTCACTTCTGCTCCTCTTCACGAGTGTTGCTTTTTCCCCATGTCTCCAGACTCCAGACTAGAGTTTACAGGAGGTCCTGAGTTGGTGTAGAGTTAAGCAAAGCGTCACGCATGGAACTATATTAATTAACTATAACTTGCATATACTATAACTTTCCAAAATATAACAGTTTGAAAATGACAAAAAATACTGCATGGTTCAGGAACACTCCCTAAAGTTTCAGTGACAGTTAAATACACAGTGATAGATTATTCAAATCATAAGTCAGAGACATTTTCAATTTTTTTTTTTATTTACCCAAGAATTCTTTTTTTTACTCAATTTTTAAAATGCCTTTACAAAGATCTCTGATTGTCATGAAAGGTCAGTGTCTCTGAGCTTGTATCTTTTGCCTCTGATTTGATCCATACCTCCCTGACCATTTTGTCTTCCGCCCCCTCTTTCCTACTTACAGAAGCCCAAAGGGGACATCATACAACTATTCCGAGGTCGTCCTTTGTCCTCGTCCACCTCTTTGGGGATAGTTCTGCTTGCTCTTGTTCCTATTATAGCTGTATCCGGACGCAGCGCTGTCGGACAGAAGGCCGCGTGTCCCGGGACAGGGGGACGAGACAGGGGTGCCCTTTGTCCCCCCTCATGTTTGTCCATGACCTGTCTGTGGGAGGACATCAGCTCCACTGTCCCATTGGACCAAACAGAGCACTTCAGGACAGAGACGCAGGACTGTTGCAGGGTAGAATGCAGGGGGAGAGTCCTGGTATTCTCCATTAGACGTGAAAGAAGACACAAGCCCATAAGATGAGAAATAAGACTGGGTCCACAAGGATGAACCCAGATGACATTTTGAATATACAATGGATTACAATAAATACATAAATACAATACATAAATTGATCATTATGTTATGTTATTATGTTTTAAAGGGCCCGTCTCATGCAAAATCAACTTTTCAGAGCTTTTTTTCTAAGAGTGATGTGTGGGCCTTGTATTTGTCGCCCAAGTGGATTTTAGATTGATTCTGTGTTTTTTGAACAAATTGCAGAATATTTCTGCCACCCTCCCACGTGACAACGAACTAAAGCTGCTACAATGATGATGCAGCAGATACACCTATGATGTGTTTGATGTAGTAGAAAGCGTTTCGCACCCGCCCCCTCCCCCACTCCACCGCCTCCACCCGCATCAACTGACAATTCCCACATAAACACCTAAACAAAAGCGACAGCATAAGCTCATTGTTCTACACTGCAGTGAACACGATATAATAAGTTGATCTACTAGTGTTTATTAATACTTTACCAATCAGTAATGTTCAGCTGATGTGGACGCGGTGCTTGAGCTTCGTGCACCTCCAAGTCCTCGTCCGATTCCGGGTCCAACACATGCGGCTGAACGCGCTGTATCTCCATGATGAATAAAAGTTTATTCCTACCACTATCAGGGTGCACGTCTGTCTCCCCCTCCCTCCCTGAGATGGCGGAGGAAGGACGGCTCACTCGTCGCCTACGTCACGTTTGGAGGGCGGAGCCTGTGCTTTCTCAGGACGGGTGGGGGGAGGAGCAATAGTCGACCTTTCATAGTTCCTGGTCTGTGACTCCAAGAAATCAGTAAGATTTCAGAACTATTGTGTAATGGATGTTCCAAAACTCAAATTGTGCTTGTTTATGTGCAGAAGATACAATGTGAAAAGAATTATTTTACATGAAATGGGCCCTTTAAACAAATTATTATGATTATGATTCAAACTTTATTCTCCTGCAGTGTTATGTAATGTAATATTATGTAGTTTTTTTTTTTGTTTTTTTTTTTAAATTGGTGGTAGATCTGATTGATGAGAAATCTTGTACAATTCTTGTCTTAGGGATAAAATGCAAAAAAAAAAAAAAAAGCTAAGAAAGACATGAAAGACAAGTTAAGTTAAAAAAAAAAAAAAAGTCTTATATTACGCAAAATTGACTCTTGTGAGCTGAGCTTTAAGTCATGTCATAATGTGGTTACCTCCTCAAAAACAGACCTGGACTTGTGTTTTGTGTCATTCACACATGTTTCTCGCTCTGTGCTATGCTCTGTTCCACCTTGTGATGTCATGAAGCGGTTGTTTTCAAGTAAACAGCTCCTTTTACCTTTAGTTCCACAGAGATTGGAAATTCCAGTTCTGAAATCACTCCATTGATTCTTGTGAAGTTGTCTGGATTTTGAAAACATAATGGAGCACTTCCTATTTTACCACATGACATCACACGGTGGAACACTGTGTTTTCTGTTTGAGAGAAGAACTCACGCATGCAGGGTTTGTGTGTTAAACAACAAAACACAACTCCAGGTCTGTTTGTGATGACGAAATATTCTAACAGATGAGAAAATGGTGTAATATGAGATGTTTAAATAAATAAATAAGCAGTAGTCATGAATGCAAGTAAGGTAAAACTATCTTAAAATGTTGTTATGCCTAGTGCCGAGAATTCTACCAATGTAAATTCAATCGCATCAAGTAATGAAGGGAAGTGAAGCGAAGCAAGTGCCAAATATGCAGTTAAAGAAGGAGGAAAATGGTTTCACGCTGTTATTCCCACATGCTGCTGTTTACACACTGACATCTAATTGTTGTATTAGCGGCATAAACATTATTTTTCAAGCGTCCCACTTAGGGGTGAAACGGTTCATGTATTTCTGCTGAACCATTTCGGTACAGGACGTTTGGTTCGGCGCTGGGCTGTGCACATGTCAGTTCACTCAGTTTGTGTGCGTTTACATTCAGCCACTACATGTGCAGCTCCACGGAGGCTCGGCTCTTTAACATTCATGAGGGAACTTGTCTGTGATTGGGGCAGTGTTTCCCACAGCGCTTTATAGTTAGAGCGACCATCTTCACAACAACTGCCTCCCGCCTTAACTATGTCCCTCCAAACCACGTGAATCCTCGCAAAACTATGGTTGTCGTGGTCGAAAGTGTATTACGTTGGTTGGATTGCAATACAGACCTAGAATTAATGTGGTTTTCAATATTTAATGGTAGTATCCAATCCAACTTTATTTGTATAGCACATTTTATAAACAAAACAAAGTGCTTCACAACAATATAAAACAACTACTTGTGTACTTTCTTTTCTATTCCCTTGAGTCTTATATGTGTCTAATCCTTCATTGGTCCAGGTAGGTTCATGTTGGTCCATGTGTGTGCCCTTCTACTTGTTCTGATACAGCTCAACATCATTCTAAACACATTCAGGACAGGTTCATTTCTGTCTTGTCAACAGGACTTTCGTTATATAGATGCATCACGAATTTTGGACTTCCAGTCATTGTGCAATCCATACTGGGAAGAAGTGAGCATCAAACCACCATGTTTGTTTTCCCAGTGGGATGTGTCTATTGACAAAGCCGATCTTTTCTAGTCTTTCGAACCATATCACTTTTGTTTCTGGTTCTGATATTGTCATATTTTAGTTTTGGGATTTGGACATCGAAATTGTTTAGTTATTGGATCCTAACAGTGGAAAACAGCTTGAGAAATTTGTTCAACTCCATAAATGCAAAAAGGGAATCAGATGTGTGTGACTGCAAACCTCTGTTCAAACTGTTTCCCTTCCCAACGGAATTGAAAAATAGTGAAAGGTGAAGGCGATGGGCAGGATTGGTCCACAGGAAGGACCAAAAAGGAAACCTTTGTCTGCCTAAGAAATCATCCCAAGTTTGCAGAGAACATTTTGTATGTAGAGCGCTCAACCTTGGTTACGAATTTAAAAAGTCAATGCCAAAGTGAAAGGCACCAACTGTTCACCAAGAAACAACTTCCACTGCAAGTGACCAAGACATGATGTTGCTGTAAAACCAAAAGAACAAGAAAGTGCGAGCTCAGCCTGTTTGTCTTCTGCACCTCTCGCTTAACAAACAGGATCCTGCTTTGTTGTCGCTCCACATACAAAATATTCACTGCAAACTCAGGATGATTTAGGCAGTCAGAGGTTTCCTTTTTGGTCCTTCCTGTGGATCAATCCTGCCCATCACCTTCACCTTTAACTATTTTTTAATTCCGTTGGGAAGGGAAAGAGTTTGGACAGAGGTTTACAGTCACACAGATCTGATTCCCTTTTGCATTTATGAAGATCTCAAACTAATTTCTCAAGCCGTTTTCTGCTGTTAGGATCCAATAATCACACAATTACGATGTTCGAATCCCAAAACTAAAATATGACAATATCAGAACCAGAAACAAAAGAGATATGGTTCAAAAGACTAGAAAAGACTGGTTTTGACAACAGACGCATCCCACCGGGAAAACAAACATGGTGGTTTGATGCTCACTTTTTCGGAAAATCCTTTCCAGTATGCATTACGCAATGACCGGAAGTTCGAAATTCGTGATGCATGTATTGATACCTGCTGAAATGAGTAAATAGTTTCAATACCAGTTTTCATATCGATCAGTATGGGATTTTCAATACATTTGACAACCCTACCAGGTACCAGACACACTCCTCTACACATACACTCTAAGCTCTTTACATTTCGCACAGTCAGGTAAAGTCGGTTATCATGGCGTCAATCACTCTTGTGCTCCTGCATGAATGAATACATAATGGGAGAAGTTTACAGGATGGAGCTGTCACCTCCAGAGCAGCGTCCCCAGAGAGTACGGCAACAAGAGTGAAAAAAACTCACGCAAACAGTTTATTTACATTCTACCTCAACTTAAAGGCTCTGTACCTGATTTTTACTGCCTTAAAAATGTAAGAGTTGATTCGTTTTAAACGGTTTGCAGTGGTCCAAAGATATCCCTCACTGACCTTATTCATTCAGAGCATCCTAAACGCTTTTCACAACTTTCAGAGGTCAGAGCGGAGAACTGCGATCGCTAACGGTGCACTTCCTGATTCTCAAACAGAAACTCAAGGCATCATTCACAGTTGACCTGATGCGAGTCTGGGTTTGGTCCTGGGTTGGTTTGTTCGGGTCTAGTCCAGGTTTAGCTCTGGGTTTAGAAAATTAGAAAACGTTAAGAAAACATTTCATACTTGATTTCCGTGACTGAATAGCTATTTCAATACCCTGATGATAAGGCGTACAGCGATATGTGGGCTAAAGTTTGCAGAGTGTTTAAGTGCAGTACAGTTTGCTTTGCTTATTTTATGCCTAAATGAACATTAATCAGATCAAATGCTGATAGATTTATAAAAACACTGATTGGTCTCAATTAGTGTGATCTTGACTGCAACACTAGTGCATACCACCCCCATCTTGTCCCATTCCTCAAAGCTGGTTTTACAAATGGTACTGAATGCTACACAAAGTTATCAATGATGCAACCTTATTACTGTATTTTCTGCACTATATGGAGCTCTGGATTATAAGGCACACTGTCACTGAAATAGTCTATTTTCATACTTTTTTCACATCTAAACCGCACCGGACTATAAGGCGCACTAAACCAAACTCAGCAGTTAGATAAGACCTTTATATCCCACAAATGATATGAGATTAATGACATTAGTTTTCTAGCAGCATACTTTTACTCCTACTTGAGTCATATTTGTATTGAAATAACAGTTCTTTTACTGTATTTTCCGCACTATAGTTCGCTCTGGCGCACTGTCATTGAATGGTCTATTTTTTTTTTACTTTTTTCACATATAAACCACACCAGACTATAAGGCGCATTAAACGAAACACAACAGTTCGATAAGTCAGTCAAACTTTATTTAATGCGTTCACAATAACTCTCAAATTTGTTCAATTGTAACACATAAGAAAATCCTGTCTGAGATGCTAAATTGTTCGAGTATTCACACTAACTCATAATAGTTCAAACAGTTGAGTGATTCCGGCGTCCAGCTCACCCACATCCGTCTCGTCATTATCTGAGTCAGTGTGGTTACTGTTCCCTGGCAGTTCAGTGATGATTCTGGTCTTGGTGAAAGCTCGGACCACAGTTGATACTGATCCTTAGCCCGGGCGTCCACGATCCATTGGCAGATCGTGGTGTAAGTCGCTCGGCGCTGTCTCTCTGTCTTGGTGAATGTGTGTTCTCCTTCTCTCACCCACACAGCTCACACTTTCACTTTATAACAGCCTTGAGTTTAAAGTGGGCGTTGTGAGCGTGTCTCTTGACAGGTGCATTTTGATATTAAAAGGAATCACAGTCTGTATTACTCCTGATGCTCCTGACTACGGGAGCCGTAATGCTGCAAGTGGAGCGGCTTTGTAGTTTATTAAAGTCGTACTAAGACGCCCCAATAAATTCATATATAAGACGCTCTGGATTATAAGGCGCGCAGTCGTTTTTGGATGAAATTAAAGACTTTTAAGTGCGCCTTATAATGCAGAAAATACAGTATTAAAGCCAAGAGCTATCAGGAAGGGAAACAACTAACATGGTTAAAAGCTCTGAAAAGTGTCCTCAGTGGGCATAAAGGAAAAAAAAAAAATACTATATATATATATATATATATATTATTTTGTATGGACAACATGTCAACTTGGCTATTGTTAATAATGTTAAAAAAGAACCATATCGTACCACAGCTCAAAGCAAAATCTTCTCTTTTTCATATTAATACCCATCCGTCATGCACTATTTCTTTCTGGGACACGAGCCAATACTGCAACTCCCAACGCACACGGCAGAGGTCAAACCAAGGTCACCATACCCCCTTTCCCCCTCCCCCAACCCCCTACTCCACAAATCTCGAGTTTACACTGGGAATCACAGCCTTGTATTGTCGGTAGTAAGTCTTCAAATGTGCTAACTCTTGTTTTCTCTCTAAAGTGGTGTTCTGACAGAAAAAAAAAAAAAAAAAACGCTGCGTGGTCACATATAACACAGTATCGATCGGTGCCGTGGAGGTGAGGAAGGGGGTGATCAGCGGTGTCCACCCCAGGGAAGCTGCGCCGCGCTAGAGTTACTCTCTGACCGTGTGTGGGTAAAGTATAAGGTATGTAAAGAGAAGCAAGTTTTTTGTGCAAACGCAAATCTTAGTCATCTCCTCCGAGGTGCTGCTGTAAACATGAAGTAATGAAGGGAAGTGAAGCGAAGCAAGTGCCAGATATGCAGTTAAAGAAGGAGGAAAAGGGTTCCACGCTGTAATTCCCACATGCTGCTGTTTACACACTGACGTCTAATTGTTGGAGTAGCGGCATAAACATTATTTTTCAAGTGTCCTACTTAGGGGTGTAACGGTTCATGTATTCGTTCTGTGACAGGACGTTTGACTGTTTATTGCGCCCTCTCCGGACGCACAGGGATTTAAGGGGAGAGGGACGCGCGCACATGTGTGACGTCACACGCCAACTGGGACGCATGCCAGGAGCTGTCAGGACTGTGGAGCTCACACTATTTGGAATATATCGCTTCCTTGGGGATTATTGCATCCAACAGATCAGTGTGTGGATGCAAAACAACTTTCTCCAGCTAAACTCTGACAAGACTGAAGTCATAGTGTTTGGTCCACAAAAACAAAGGGACAGTGTCAGCAGTCACCTCCAGTCTCTCTCTAAAACCTTCAAATCAGGCAAGAAATCTCGGGGTAATAATGGACTCAGACTTGAACTTTAACAGCCACATCAAATCAATAACATCTAAAAACCATAAATAACCATCTAAAAAACATAGCAAAAATCAAAGGTTTACTGTCTAAATCAGACTTGGAGAAACTTATCCATGCATTTGTCTCCAGTAGGTTAGATACTGTAATGTTCTGCTCACTGGTCTCTCCAAACGAGCTGTGAGACGCTGCAGAACATCCAGAACGCTGCAGCTCGGGTCCTGACTCGAACTAGGAAGTACGAGCACATAAGTCCTGTGCTCAGGTCTCTGCACTGGCTCCTGTGCCTCAGAGAATAGACTTTAAAGCAGCTCTGCTTGTACAAGTCTCTCCATGGCCGAGCACCAAAGTCCATCTGTGACATGTTAGTGTCATATGAACCATCTCACACTCTGAGGACCTCAGGGACCAGCCTCCTGCTGGTGCCCAGAGTCACGACTAAACAAGGGGAGTCAGCGTTTCAGGTTCATGCAGCTAAAACCTGGAACAGTCTGAACATGTGAGACAGACTCTTCTGTGACGCTGTTTAAATCCAGGCTCAAAACATTTCTGTTTAACTGTGCATATAACTGAAAGGTTTTCATTCCGCACTCTTCTCTCCAATTTATGTCTCTCTTTTTTAATTTTAATCTTCATGATTATTTATGTTTTGATTTGTTTTTATTATGATTTTAATGCATTTCTTATTCTAAAGCACTTTGAATTACTTTGTGTACGAATTGTGCTGTACAAATAAACTTGCCTTGCCTTGCCTATTGCGTTTCCATTCGTGTTGGATTGTACCACTCTACGGGAGCGGCTGGACTGTGGGCCAAAACCGGAGCGCGGGTGGCGTGAGTAACACCACAAACTTTATTTACTCAAGTCACGCTGCCGTGCAGCGGGGGGAAAGACTTTGGGAACTTTTGGGGGGGAAGTTGCTCGGGACTGTTATGGTGAAGGGTGGTGGACTTATATTGAACCGTTCTTTATTGTTTTGTTGCACTGGGGTTTGGGTTTTGAGTTTGGGGTTTGTCTTTGGGGTTTGGGTTTTGGGTTTGGGTTTTTGGGGATTGGGTGCGCTCGAGCGCGGGGTGGTGGTATTGTGTGTTGATGTGGCCGTATTCGTGTGTCCGGCAATGCCAATAAAAGCCGGATAGGCCAACAGCAGTTCCTTTTCGGTGTGTCTTTGTTTCACCCCCGCTGATATGAATGGATCCTCCCGCGTCCTAAAAATTGCGTTGTAGCTTTTCTTTTGTCGAGAACAGGTGAATTGTTACAAGTAAAAGTTCATGTTGGAACTGTTAGTGCTGCACTTTACTTTTTGAAAAGTTTTGTTTACTGTTCACAAGGAATACTTAAAAAAAAAAAAAATATTTCATACATCTGTTGCTTTTTCGAGAATATTTTATTTCACTTCTTAGTATTACCAAGCAGCAGTTTGCATTTATTTTATTTTCCTGTTTGTATAATGTTAAAACAAATAAACAAAATGTAAATGGTTTTGCATTTTGTTCTCATACTGTACTTTTTCTAACAATACAAGACTCAAGAAATACACAACAAAAAAAAAACAACAAAAAAAGGCAAGTGGGAACAAATTCTTCTCTCCTTTCCTTACTTCCTTTCTATTAGACAGATGATTCACACAAAGTCAGGTCTTAAGACAGCTACAGTATATATTGGATCCACTGCTGACAAAACAGGTTTTTTTTTTGTTTTTCCTTTTGAAGTCTCAGTGACACTTTCCATCCAAAATATTTGATAAACAGTATTGTAAAACTCTTCCATTACATCAAATTTGAAGCCATTTTCTTGTCAATGCTTTCTTTGCTGATAATAAATTAATCCTTCATTTGTCCACAAACATAGTGACATTTGGAATCTCCTGGGTACATGAACAGGAAATCAAAGGGAATATTGAAGCCAAAAATATTCAGTAAATACTGATGGAGCTCTTGCCAGAAAAGTATGATTTTCAGGCATGTCCAGGATGGATGATAATGATTGGCCTCCAAGCTGCTCTTTACTACTTTTCAAACATTCTGCTTTTCCGACATGAGTAATATGAAAGTGGAAGCCTATTATATTTTGTGCTTTTATACATCATAAGATGCTTGGGCCGGTACAAAGCGATAGTAAAGTACGAGGATACAAGAAGGATACAAGGATGTTTATATGTAAGAATGACAGGTAGTGAAACTTCAGTTGTGCCTGTGCTGTGCTCAGGTCTGTGTGTGTGTGTGTGTGTGTGTGTGTGTTGGGGGGTTATGAAGGTGGCTACTGTGTGTGTCGGTTTGAACATCCAAGAACAGCGAGAGATGCGCCTGGGTAGACTATCGCAATTCTCAAAGAAAAAAAAAAAGATGTGTCGGAATAGTGATACTAAACAGCATCGGAAAAAAAACAGCACGTCTAAATAGAAACATGTCGTAATGAAGAGATGTCTAAAGAGAGTGGACTGAACCAGGACTAAACCAGGACTAAACCAGGTCTAAACCAGGACTGAGCCAGGATTAAACCAGGTCTAAACCAGGACTGAACCAGGACTAAACCAGGACTAAACCAGGTCTAAACCAGGACTGAGCCAGGACTAAATCAGGACTAATCCAGGACTAAACCAGGGGTAAACTAGGTCTAAAACAGGACTAAAACCAGACTAAACCAGGCCTGAACAAGGACTAAAACAAGACTGAACCAGGTTTAAACCAGGTCTAAACCAGCACTGAACTAGGACTAAACTAGGTCTAAACCAGGTCTGAACCAGGTCTTAAGAAGGACTAAACCTGGACTAATCTTGGACTTGAGAGCGAGAGGGAGAAGCATGATCGGGCTGTGCTTACCCCCGTGGGATGTGGAGCTCTGAGCCGGTCCTTTCTTCTGCGGTCTACGCGGGTGCACCTCTGGGCTCGTCTCAACACTCAGTCCTAGTTCAGTTCTGATTTAGACCAGGTTTAGACCTCGTTTAAACCTGGTTCAGTCCTGGTTCAGTCCTGGTCCCTCATGTCTCAGGTCACTATAGAACAGCAGTGCATCATTGCCAGTACGTCCGGTTTGACATTTAAGTTGTAGCTATTTTATATTTGTTACTTTTTTATATCTCACATCAAGAGAACACCAAGCCCACTACACCCCTGATCATAATGAAGGGATGTGGGAATAAAAATGTGCTTAAAAACTCATCACACTCAATTATTAAGATGCTCTGAATGCATAAGTTAAGTGAGTAAGAACTTTGGACTCCTGTCAATTGTTTCCAGTGTTTCAGCTACAACATACAAGTACATGATAAGATCTGTTCACTGTCATTCCAAAATTGTTCTAATAGAGCACAGCGTATTTCTATATTTGTTTGAGAAAATGACATAACTCTAGAAAAGCCATTTCATTGGACTCCCAGCTCCTCTCCTCCTCTCCAGCCCCTCTCCTCCTCTGCTCTCCCAGATGTATGCAGATGGATCTTAAAGGTCACAGTGTGGTTAGACAAACAGCACAGAAGCATGAATCTTCCTGAGTAAATATAAGGGACACTGCACCATTACGTCAAATTCAGCCACCACAGGCCCATACAGAGGCACAGGAGCAGGCCTCTGCAGAACATACACAACGAACAATTAAACACAGAGACAGAAATTAAACAGAAAGAGAACTGTGAGGGACATACAGGTTCTTCTATCATGTCTATATACACTCTTATTATGTATGTATGTATGTGTGTATGTATGATGTAATTAAGGGAACTGTACAAAAGACTTATAATGTCAAACAGCATGAGCCTGTTTGATGCCCTATGTCCTAGTAGAACACCTCATTTTATGTGGCTTTCTGAAAAATAACTCAAGAGCCCGATCACAAGGGACCTCCCTGGGTTCTGGCCCATTTATTGCACGAGTTTTGTTATGGTTTCAAGTGTTGGGATGGGACCATCGGGTGACAGCAGGTGAAAGGACTGACGCACAACTCTGCGCCCCACGGGCTAAGCACAGTCGTCGCCCAATCACACTTTGTGGAAACTCTGCTCTGGAGGAGGTGCAGGAGTGACGGTTTCCTGTCTCATCGCCACGCCCCGGACAGAGAGTCGGGTCCCGAGAGCAAAGAGTGCAAGTCTTTAATAAGTATACCCCCACTGACATGTACGTGCGGCTGTTGATCTCTTTCTTTCTCTGTCTCTCTCTTTCTCCCTCTCTACGTGTGAGTGAGAATGACAGAAGGTGTAATCAATTTGTGGTGTTCAGTTTTCCTTCTGTGGTGTGGCACCACACATTGGTCTATGTGTGATTTATTCTTGATTACAAAACATGATGCTTATGTTATATTTTTTAGTTGAAGTACCAGTGTGTTTAAACCTAAAGTCTCTCTCTCTGATCTGAATGGTCTCTACCTAAAGCCCAGCACATGAGTCAGTGCTAGTGCAGCCTCTGCAGCTCAGGGAGGGAATTCTGAAGGTTCTTAGCTTTCACGTGAAACCTGCACATAAACTGAGAATGAGACAAACCTGGATGTGTCTCTGTCTGCAGGTGAAGGCTCTGGAGACAGGTTCAGTTGAGATTGTAGTGCAGGCTCAGGTATTCCATGCTACCAGGGACGCTTTAAACTGTTCCTTTGGGAAGTTTGTCACACACTTTAATTGTCTGCATGTTTCTAATGGCTTGTCTGGGATCTAGAATACACACTTTTTCAATACTTTATGAAGATGTGAGTCTGGTCAGTGGTGAATCTCCCCTATTTTAGATGGATTAACCAATCAGGGACAAGCATGGTCCGTGTGAATCAAAATGAGAGAAAAAATAAAATAAAAATCACATGGCCTGGAGAACATCCTGTAAGTAAGTCTTTATTTATATAGCATTTTTGTCACAAAGATGCTTTACAAAGCATTATTCGTTCACTCTACACTTGGTGATGGTAAGCTACTATTGTAGCCACAGCTGCCCTGGGGCAGACTGACAGAAGCGCGGCTGCCATGCCAATCAGTGCCACCGGTCCCTCTGACCACCACCATCACACACACACACACACTACTTTCATACTAGGCAATGTGGGTGAAGTGTCTTGCCTAAGGACAAAACGACTGGTTTGTGACTGGTGCCCCTTGTGGACCCTGATTTTCCCAGTGTCTCCCATCCAAGTACTAACCAGACCCAGACCCAGACCCAGCCCTGCTGAGCTTCTGAGATCTGACAGAATCAGGCTTTGACAAGCCCTATGGCCAGGCTGTATTTCTGCAGAATCAATGGGTGAAGCACTAAACTCTGTTCATTTTTCACGTGTGTCAGTGAAATAAACTAATCTGATTGAACAGTTGTGTTTGGTTTGAGGGAGAAGGAACCAGACCGATATCAATCTATAAAAAAAAATCTGTCTGAACTTGTCAAATACAACAAAACATTAAAAGGACTTATATTATGCTATTTTCTAATCCATGTTATAATGTTATTTCCTCATCCAAAACATACTTTTGTTCTGTTTTATTCACAAATGTTTAACACACAAAACCTGAGTTCTTCTTTCAAACAAAAAATGCTCTGTTCCACCTTGTGATGTCATGTCATGGGGTAATACTGGAACTGCTCCACTGTGTTTTTGAACTCCATGCACCTTCACTAGAATCATTTTTGGGATTTCAGCTCTGGAATTGTCAGTCGCTACTGAACTAAAGATAAAAGGTAACTGCAAATGACTATGCTTAATGACATCACAAGGTGGAACAGAGCATTTTGAGCTTTGTGTAGACAGGCTAATAATGTGAATGAAACAAAACACATCTCCAGGTCTGTTTGTGATGAGGCAACAATATCAGAACATGACTTAAAGCTCACAGGAGTCAGTTGTGTGATATACAGCCTTTAAATAGAAAACCAAGGAAATACATCTACATGATTAAAAAGCATTTATTTTAATCCAAACTGTAGCTTTACCCCCTTTACATGTTTCAGTGCTTTCTGACCATCCGTACGCCTTGTTAAACACCGTGCATGTCGTTCTCGTGGCAGTGGAAGCAGATGGGATCCATGTTATCAGACTCTTTCGCTGTACTATTGGCAGACATTAAATCACTATTAAAGGGGAACAGCTCCAGTGGCGCGTGATTGGCCGAAGCTTTAAACACATACTAATCAGTCTGACAGTGGCATATTAACTTTAATGTGTTTGTTTTACCAAGGCTAATGCTTTGTGCTTTTAAAGGCGCTGTACTAGATTTTTACAGAATTAGTTCATTTTAAACAGTTTGCAGTGGTCCAAAGTTTTTTCCTCACTTACCTTATGCATTCTGAGCACTACTACTACTACTACTACTACTACTACTAATACTACTACTAATAATAATGATGCTTAGTCTTATGCAGTGCTTTTCCAGATGCACTAAGTTGTTTCACAATTTGGTGCTGATGATGGCTGTCAATATGCGTCATTGCCCCCTCCGTCCACCACCAACACTCACACACACGGCAATAGATGCATCAAGAATTTCGGAATTCCCGTCATTGCGCAATTCATACTGGGAAGGATTTTCCGAAAGAGTGAGCATCAAACCTCCATGTTTGTTTTCCCAGTGGGATGAGTCTATTGACAAAGCCGATCTTTTCAAGTCTTTTGAACCATATCACTTTTGTTTGTGGTTCTGATATCGTCATGTTTTAATTTTGGGATTGGGGCGTCGTAATTGTGTGGTTGTTGGATCCTAACAGCGGAAAACGGCTCGAGAAATTTGTTTGCGAACTTCATAAATGCAAAAGGGAATCAGATGTGTGTGACTGCAAACCTCTGTTCAAACTGTTTCTCTTCCCAACGGAATTGAAAAATAGTGAAAGGTGAAGGTGATGGGCAGGATTGATCCACAGGAAGAACCAAAAATGAAACCTTTGACTGTCTAAATCACGGGTGACAAACATATGGCCCGGGGCCTGGATCCGGCCCTCCAAGACCTTTAATGTGGCCCTCGGCTGATTTTCTACTAAAATATTTGAATTATATTTTCTATTAAAATATTGGTAATTTTCTGCGGTGCTGAGCATAGCAGCGTCTCCAGCTTCTCTGTACGTGGCCCCTCCCCCCAGAGCAGCACAAATGAAGACTTGTCTCTTTCCAAACGCTCTTAAAGGACGATCGTTTTGACTGTTGACCGTGACACCCTCATCAGAAAAATGTTAAAAATGAGAAAAGTGGACGCAGAGTGCAGAATTTTCCGGGAAAAAATTCACTTATTTCTATTTGCATACAAGTTCATGTTAAAACATTGTGTTGAAATTGCAGTTTTCTTAAAGTTTCAGGTTGTTCATAACATTATAATTTGTAAAAGAAAGAGTTCATCAATTAAAAAAGATTTCTGTAATAGATTTGTGTTTCTCTGCACAAATATTTGAACTTATTGTTATTTTTGGGGTTTATATGACATGAGTTTTCTGATCCGGCCCCTTTGGGATCAAAGTAGGTTGGATACGGCCCCCGGACCAAAATGAGTTTGACACCCCTGGTCTAAATCATTCCGAGTTTGTTGTCGTCTTTAATTTGAAAACACTTTTGGACACTTAGCTTTAACATTTCCCAGTTGATAATGTGTTGTGGAATGTCGTGCAGGGACAAACTGAAGTAGAAAAATAAACTTGTCTGATCTGACCTGAAAACTCCCTGATTTAAGTACATCAAGAAAATGCTCGCACAGGTCTCACTACATCAGCAAATACCAGCGTGCAATGGGAAACATTAGAGTTAATTCCTCAAAGAAGTTGATAGTAGCGTATTTTATTTCTTGTCTGACCAGCCAGTCTGGAGTCTGGAGTCTTTAGAGTCAAATTCTCTGCCCTTAACTTGGAAGCGCCAACTGCATCACATGTCTCTCACATCTCTCCTGCAAAATTATTGTAACAGTCAGAAGAAGATATCCAAATTATTTTACCTGTGGTCGCTGTGAAGGCTGCACAGAGACCACGTGTTTGCACAGTAACTAATCATTTATTAAGGGAAAAGGCTGTTCTGGCTCCACGTCCAGCAAAAAAGCAATCCAACTGAACTGATCCGGAGCTCCACAGCTTCTCCACCGGCTCCACCAGACTGCACGACCCGCACTCCGAGCTCCTCTTACAACTTGTAATTGTTTGGAATACTTGCGGCCACCGTACCAGAGCTGCACCGTGCACCGTCTGAGCCCGAGCTAAAGTTTATCAAAGAATGTGATTTTGGCTATTTTGGAAACTATATTTTCCCTTTGGTTAGACAAGCTTAAGCAGAAGGTGGACTTACAGAAGGAGCTGCTTTCGTCCTTTGTGCCTTCCATGGTGCCATCCGGAAGCATCTGGAGGTAGAAGCCGTGTCTGCAGTAGAGCCGTGTGACGATGCCCTTCAGCTGGGGCTCTGCAAGAAAACACAAGAAAACTACGGTAAGCACACAGGGACAAACCAGGAAGTGTCGGCAAATCAACGTAAACAACAAAACACTGTAGACGGATTCTGAGTGCAGAACAAACCACAGTCTGTGCGGTTAACATGAAGCTGTTGTTAGCGCTAAAACAGTTTATCTCCCTGTGATAAAATAAGTTCTGATGCTAAATGAACATTAGTGAGTGGGAAACGTCTTAATGACCTGTATGTGTTAAATGCAGGTGAGTGAGTAAATGATTAGAAGAAACGACTCAAACGTCAGTAGCTGAACACCCACTCATAGCTCTTTTTGCAAGAGACATGCACAGTAGAGCAAGTGACATAGGCTATTTTCAGACTGCAGGGCTTAACGCTCAATTCTGATTTTTTTGTGAAACATTTCCAATTAAATGTGACTTGTATGAAATCCCCTGTGTGAACATTAAACAGCCCGAAAGTGTCCCGCATGTGCACTGGAGACACGACGACGTCAACCGCAGCGAGCGTGTTCTGTGTTTACGGAAGTTGTCCAAACATGGACGCAGCATTGAGCACCTGGAGATTTTAAAGTTTCTCTCGTACCAGAGCCAGAACATGAACAACTTACTTGTTTTAAGGAGGAGATTGAGAAGGACGAGGTTTTTGGCCGTGGTGTTTTGTGGGACAGCGGCAGCGACGTCCATTGAAAGGAACGTGTGGATGTGGAGACGGAGCCAAGAGTGGTGAGTGGTGATGTGCTTCGCTTCAGTGACACAGAGTTCATTAACAATTTTCACCTACTTCAGCGCAGAATAGTGACGTTTGTGGCTTGTTGATAACGTGTAGGTGGATGAATGCACTTTGGCCGTTCAGACTGAAGTCGAATGTCAAAAGATCAGATATGTATCAGTTTCAGGACCACATATCCAAGCGGCTTGGGTCGCATTTGAAAAAATCTGATCTGTGTCCGTTCAGACTGTCATTAAAAGATCAGATACAGGTAACATAGAAGCCAAAAAATCAGATTTGGGTCACTTCAGGCTGCAGTCTGAACGCAGCCATAGTCTGATAATCCCTCTAGACCAGTGTTTCCCAAAGACTGGGGCACGATCCTCAGGTGGGATGTAAGAGATTTAAAAAAAAAAAAAAAAAAAAAAAAAAAAAACATTAATTAATCATTGCATTTATATAGTGTATTTCAAGATTTCCCCAAAGTGCTTTACAGAACATTGTTCATTCACTCAACACTCAGTGGAGGTAAGATACTACTGTAGCCACACTGACGGAATCGAGGCTGCCAATCTGCACCATCGGCCCCTCTGACCACCACCATCACACAGAACATTTTCATAATAAGCAATGTGGTGTAGAAGTGTCTTGCCTAAGGACACAATAACAGTTTTTGCCACCAGTGCCCCCTGTTTTTGTGTCGCCGCATCATGATCTGCATGTTGGTCTGTGATATACATTTCTGACACATGGAAGAAGGAGAGAGTCAGAGAATATAGTATTGTCATTCTGGATAAGCATTTGATCAGAATCTCCTGTCTTCAGTATTGGACCGGGAGCCAGGTCCACCCCTCAGGATGTTTTTTGCTACCTTTTTTTCACTATTATTTCCTGTTATATTATATCTTGGGACCAACCCCAACTCGGCCCCGTTTGGGCTCAGGGCCCAAAAAACACACTTTTTAAGAAAAGCAATTTGCAAAATTATGTAACTGTAAATATTAAGGTACTGAAACTGCATAAATGGTCAAATAACCCTAAAATCTGGCATGGTGTATCCTGACACATGGGGGAAACTAGCAGAAAAAATATTTTGGGGTTTGCTGCCTTTCTATTGTCAAATATCACCCTCAACATATCACTTTTAATGTAATTCACTTCATATAGTACAGCAGTACATAAGTCAACTCTTTTCAAATATTGTTTCCGTGAAAAAAAAATCCTGCTTGATCCCATAAGTAATGGTGAAGCCTGAAAGTTCTGCCTCCTGCCGATTTGAGGTACAGTGAAGAACTTTGTTCATAGCAGCTGTTTCCCTCTAGATACAAAGGTCATCTTGGGCTTAAATTGAAGCTTATGAACATGGGAAGTTTTTCATGTACATTTGAGGCAGTGATATATGCAATAAAATGCTTGAAAATGATCACTTTTGATGACAATTTGTCAGACGGACAGACATTTTTTGGTCTTTTAGAATACATTGAGGGTGATATTTGACAGTAGAAAGGCAGCAAGCCCCAAAATATTTTTTCTGCTAGTTTCCCCCATGTGTCAGGATACACCATGCCAAATTTTAGGGTTATTTGACCATGTATGCAGTTTCAGTACCTTAATATTTACAGTTACATAATTTTGCAAATAGCTTTTCTTAAAAAGTGTGTTTTTTGGGCCCTGAGCCCAAACGGGGCCGAGTTGGGGTTGGTCCCTATCAATTTATGGCCCAAGATATAAGATAACAGGAAATAATAGTGAAAAAAAGGTAGCAAAAAACATCCTGAGGGGTGGACCTGACTCCCGGTCTATATGGTCAGTGTTTCTATGTTTATTTCTTTCACTACTACATATTTGTGTGAACTGGGATTTTCTGTGCTCACAAAAATGAAGACAAAGCACAGAAACAGACCGAGGCTGCATCTGATTTGCCCATCTCTCATTAGAAATCTTGAAATGTTAAGACATGTTTTGTATCATTTCTAACATTTTTGTAATTATTTTATTGACTATTTTGTTCCAATGTTGCTGGTTCAATTGAATATTGAAAAGAAAAATAAATGTTCTACATTTAATGTCCAAATAGGCGACTTATGGATCCTTTTATTGCTGCTTCAATTACTGTTTTTGTTGTTTAAAACTTGAGTAATACTAATTGTTCAGAGACACGATCACTCAGTCAACAATAAAATATCTTCATGAATGTTCAATAATGCTCAAATCCATCTTTATTTTGTGATTTATGAATAATGTCTATTGACTTGGGTCACAAAGCTTTGTGACTTTTAAAATATGGCTCCCCAGAAATAAAATAAAAGGCAAACACTGCTCTAGACAGTGAGCACAGAGGGACAAGCAGTCAATGCATGTGTGGAATAACCATAAAACACAAAATGGTAATCACAGAAGGACAAATCCAGAAGTGCCTAGAAATGTAAAGTACCAAAAAAAACAACAACACACACACACACACTATAGTAAGCACATAGGGACAACCCTGTCAGTTTCTAAAGGTGTAAAATATTCGCTCTCTTGTGTTCGTTTCATGTTTACTGCTTTTGTGTAAGTGCAGTCTTTTAAATACCTTGACAGTGAAATAAAGTGAACACTGCTCTGTCCTTTAAACAGAATGCTGACTCAGTGTACAAAAAAAGCACAGCAGCGCCTCCACCTCTTGAGGAAACTTTAGTGTACAGAAGGACATTTTGACAATAGTTGACAAATCAGTCACAGAGTCCATCATCAGCTTCAGCCTCACATCCTGGTTCCAGCTCTTGACAGGGAAACAAATCAAAACTTCCCTGTGCCATAAATCAGACAGAATCACTGGTCCAGTCCAAACCGCTCCGTCTGAACTCTGCAGTGGCTCAGTGCTGGGAAAGACCACACACGTCACCCGCTCCATAAGTCCAGGTTCTACTCCAGAAAGGTTCATACACACATGTTTCTGAACTACTAAAATCCAAAATGATGTTAGTGATTTAGTCCTGGTTCAGTTCTGTTTCAGACTCCAGGATGTTCCACAAAAGTAGCTCATTCCTACAGTCAGGCCTGTGTGGATACATTTGCTTCTGCTGTTGTATTTTCAGTCTCTCCTTGCATCAGTCTTTCCTCAGAGAATGAGTCACTCTTGGCACCATTAGATTATAAAGCTAAATGATAATAAATAAGATAAGACAAGTGCATTCACTTCAACCTGGCTGAGCTCAAAGACGTTTTGGCACAATCTGTTTTACTCTTTAGTGTATAGAGTAATATAAACTCAACCAGTTTAAGTTATGTTTTAGACCTGGTTTAGTTCTGGTTTAGTCCTAGGTCCCCAACATTAGGGGTTTTGTAGGATTTTTCCTTTCAGAAGAACATTTTCAGTTAAGAAATGCCAAAAATGTTTGTGAGAACATTAAGTATAAATTTGTTCATAAGAACATTTCATGAATGAGACCCATTCTTTCTATTGCTTATTCTATTGTCTACTGTTTCCACTGTACTAATTTATTTATTTAGAAATAAAACTCAATTTCAATACTAAGGACTCGATACTCAATACTGATTCCAATACCAATAGCACTATAGTAATTCAAGACACTATTTCTTTAGACCAGCAGTTTTCAATAGGTGAGGCCCGCCTCCCCTAGGGGGCACCAAAGAGTCACTGAGGAGGCACAACACACACGTGAAAAAAAAACAAAAAAACTAATGCTCCACATGTGTACACATGTGCAGCAGGATTGATATGGGTAATTGTGCATGCCTGTGTTAGCTGTAAAATGCATCATTTTCTGATTCCATCTCAAAAGAAATCAGCAGCAAGAGAGGAGAGAAGACCCAGCAAAACACGTAGGAAATATGATCCTGATCTATATTTAAAGTTTGGTTTCACCTGGTTGGGTTCAGTGTGCACCTATGCCAGTGTATGGTCAGCAAAGAGGAGCTTGTGAATGAACATGAGACCTGCAAACTTCTGCATCACATTGAGACAAAGCTCACAAATTTAGTGAACAAGCCAGTTGGGTTTTTTGAAAGAAGCTTGATGATTTGCAGTCACAGAAAAACATTATGCAGTTGTTTGGCACTAGTAACATCAAGACAACTGAAGCATCTTATTGTGTAGCTCTATGTATAGCGAAGGCAGACAAGCCCCATAACACTAGAGGAACACTGCTGCTCCCTGCAGCTACACAGACATGACTGTTGACTGTCTAATGTTCTGAGTTCCTTGAACAGTGTTGTCGATTAAGCCAAAGATGTTCATTTTGTCGTCTTATATACTTTAACTTCTTGGGTTCTTTTTAAAGACAATGCAGTAAAGTGTATTTACCTTGTTGACATGTTTCGGCTGCTGCTGCAAGCCATCTTCAGAACTGTCCACAGTTCACTGTGGAGGTAAATACACTTTACTGCATTGTCTTTAAAAAGAACCCAAGAAGTTAAGTGTTGTCGTTTATTAATCAGACACCTGTCCATAGTGCTTATTTTGTTTGACACCATGATGCATTTACTTCTGTGGCCTGTGTGGGTGGAGGGCAGTCGGATGGGATTTTGGGGAAGGGTGGGCTTGGCTGTCTTTAACTGCTCTAAGGGGAGGCTCACATTCACCCAGTTTGAAATCCCCTGTTTCATTTTCCCATGTGTCTTATATGTGTGTAATCCTCAGTGGTCCAGGTAGGTTCAATATGGGTAATGACCGAAAGGAAGAGATCGCGGATACAAGCGCTCAAAATGAGTTTCTTCCGCAGGGTGGTTGGGCGCTCCCTTAGAGGTAGAGTGAGGAGCTCAGTCACACAGGAGGAGCGCGGAGTAGAGCCGCTGCTCCTCCACGTCGAGAGGAGCGGCCGAGGTGGCCTGGGCATCTGTTCCATATGCCTCCCAGTCACCTCCCTGTAGAGATGTTCCGGGGACATCCCACCGGGAGGAGGCCCCGGGGAAGACCTAGGACACGCTGCAGGGACTATGTCTCTTGGCTGGCCTGTGAATGCCTTGGCATCCCCCCGGAGGAACTGGAGGAAGTGTGTGTGGAGAGGGAAGTCTGGGAGGCCCTGCTTAGACTGCTGCCCCCACGACCTGGCCCCGGAAAAGCAGAAGAAAATGGAATGGAATGGGTGTATACTAGTCTGTTTCTCTTATACTTGTTCTGATACAGCTTTTTCAGTATCGCTACTTGTTCAAATGAGTATCTAGTTTTGATGTTTTGAAGTTTTATATCGATGAGCATCTGATTTTTGATACTATTGACTACCTCACTACTGTTACAAGATGGCCGCTTTCTTCTATGTCTATTGTAGCGTCTCATACCTCCATTAATACCTCCATGTGTCACTACAGCTCTACCACTGGAACACACATGTTAGAGTACGGCAAGCCCAGAAGGACACATCCATCAGACGCTGTCGATAGCGCAGCCTTGACTGACCCGTCACTGGACATGTCTGGTGCCGTGTTTACATGGCGGAGACAGGGACGTATGGACAGTCGTGTGTGGACGCTCATGTGTGGATGGGGGCCTTCAGGGAGACGAATGGACATCGAGTAGTGTCCTCGTGTGAGTCCGCCACGCTATGGTTCGAATGATGGAGGACATGTTGTTTGTTTCTTTAGCAGAGGTACAGTGAAGAGACTGGAACCAGATAAAAGAGCGTGAAAAAACCTCTGGCCTAAATTGAGACGATCCAACCACAGCCACTAATTCGCCACTTTGTAAAGTTTTGTCAAAGCGTGTGGTTGTGGCTGGTCAGGTAAGAAATACTGTGGACGATTATAACCAAAGGAACAGCATTTCCACGGAAACAAGCAGGAGGAGCCCATCGTCCTGGCCAAGTCAGAGTCAGGTTTGTGGAGATGCAAGCTGCTCACAGTAAAGGCGTGTGCTTTTCTACTGGTCTTAATTCAATTCCAGTGACATGTGGTGGGGTTTACAGCTGCTGAGGCAAAGAACAGTAGGCTCAGAAATGTTACCAGGCACTAAGCTGCTTATATTTTCATTACAAACACAAATCAGTCAATCACCTTTACTAATAAAAAACACTGAGCTTTAATTAAACATTTTGTTTATACATGGAAAGGGATAATAGAAAAAATACATACGTTTCTAATATGAAATGTAAACACTGATCATCCGCTCAAAGGTCGAGCGACTTAACCCTGTGAGCTAAACTCCACAGCGCAGTATGAAGAGTTGGTTGGTTAGATCTTCCTGTGCATATTCTGTGAGCAGAAGTTCAACACTAGAACTACAGTTAATGTGTTTGATAATGATTTATTTAAAGGGCCCATCTCATGCAAAATAATTCTTTCAAATTGTATCTTCTGCACATAAACAAGCACAATTTGGGTTTTGAAACATCCATTACAAAATAGATCTGAAATCTTACTAACGCTTTCTGCTACGTCAAATGTGTTATAGGTGTATCTGCCGCGTCATCGTTGTAGCAGCTTTAGTTCGTTGTCACGTGGGAGGGTGGCAGAAATACACTGCAATTTGTTAAAAAAACACAGAATCAATCTAAAAAACCACTTGGGTGACGAATACAAGGCCCACACATCACTCTTAGAAGGTAGAAAGCTCTGAAAAGTTGATTTTGCACGAGATGGGCCTTTTAATGTGCAAAAAGGCTCATTTCAAATTTGAAATCTGACACAAATTTTTCTGAACTTTTTTCCCACAAACTGCCCCTTAACTGATGTAAAACCACAGGTAATATCCCACCAAACCAAATCATAATTACAAAAACATGAACGCCTGTCATATGCACTTTAAAGATGCACTGTGTGACTTTTCTGGTGGAGGGATCGCCATCTGCAGGTCTCCATGGTGATGTTATTACTTCACCTGGGATGGTCCACAGATGCTACTTTTACATGAGAGCTTTAATTCCTAATAAAAATAAAAAAAGAATAAAAATTGATTCTGCTTTAAACACTTAATGAAAATTATTATTTGGAATTGAACTTAATTCTGAAGTAAGTGGGTGGTTTATTCTGATTTTGAAGCCAAATGAATTTCTTCCTGTTTCACGTTTCTTCTTGTTAAAAATAATGTAGTTGCTTCGGCGCATGTTCGGTGTGTCGCCCTTCTGACGCGATCCGGACGATCCGGCTCCACCAGTCCTGGCTTAGGACTTTGATCCACGTCTCTTTGGATTTGTGAGCGGGATGTGGGAGTGGGCTGAGGTAGAGCAGCCTCACACTCAGTTTGTCTTCTTCCTCCTTCTCCGACACTCTTCCCTTCTCCTCCTCAGCTGACAGACGTAAAGCGTGATCAGACAATTCTCCAGCTGCTGTGCAATTATCATCAGAACCACTGTGGAAAAAGTTTGGATCATGTTTGTGTCCGTGGAGTAACGACAAACCGAGATGACAGAAAAGCCGGGAGCAGTTGAAGTGTTGTGTTTTCTTCCAAAAGATGTAATACGTTGGTGTCTCCGTCCAATGAGTATCCTTCCCCAACCCCAGACGCTGAGCCACATCAAATAAAGACGAGTTTTGGAATCATTATCTCCACGTAAACTCAAAGGAGAATATTTTAATTCAGAACTACCGTATTTTCCGCACTATAGGGCGCACTTAAAAGCCTTTAATTTCATCAAAAAACTACTGTGCGCTTTATAGTCTAGATCGCCTTCGGGTGTTTTAGTACGACTTTAGTAAACTATAAAGCCGCACCACTTGCAGTATTACGGCTCCCGTAGTCAGGAGCATCTCGGAACTGCCAGGTAACAGTAACCACACTGACTCAGGTAATGACAAGAGGGATGCGGGCGTGATGGACACTGTAATCGCCCAACTGTTTGAACTATTATGAGGTACTGTGAATACTCTAACAATTTAGCATCTCAGACAGTATTTTTTTTTTTAACACGTTACAATTGAACAAAGTTGAGAGTTATTGTGAATGCGTTAAATAAAGTTTGACTGACTTGTCTAACTGTTGTGTTTCTTTTAATGCGCCTTATAGTCCAGTGTGGTTTATATGTGAAAAAAGTTCAAAAATAGACCATTCAGTGCGCCTTATAATCCAGAGCGCCATATAGTGCACACAATATGGTGTTTAATTCAGAACTATTAATTCAGAATTAAGAAACATCATGTAAACATGGCCGGTGTGACATTAAACAAATACATCTTCAGTTATGGCATTTTTATTTCTCAAAACCACTTCTCCACAGATCTGACCTGGAACTCGGCCTGGTGATGTGTGTGATGTTGTCTCTGGACATAGTTAAATGAAATGCCGTACTGTAGAACATTTAAGAAAAAAAACAAACAACAACAGCATGGAGTTAAACAGGTGGTGGACCCTCTACCATAAAAGTTACACAGTGCACCTTTAACCTTGAATCATTTATCCCATTGGCTAACGAGCACTCACATAGTCCTTCTCACCGGCCAATCACGCGGCTTTATTTTCCGTGGAGCGCTGTGTGTGTGTTCTGGATTGTGTGTGTGTTTTCTCGCTTGGAGACGTGTTCCGGAGACTCAAACACTGGAATAGTGGGAATGTGGGAACGGCGAAGTGTTCCCATCATTAAGTTTTAATCAAGTCAATCTAATATACATGAGTACAGAGAAACAAGAGCCACACGCTTAATCCAGCACCAGGACTTTAAACACGGATTAAATGACTGTAGAGTTTAAACGCACGTACGAGGCTTTAGGCTGGATTGTTTGGACAGATCCCATTGTTGTTTGAAATGAAATTACTTCAAACAATAATCTACGAAAATACTGAAGTAACAGTTTTTATTATTTGCTTCCTGAACGCTTGAATTTGATGTTCAATTTAGACTTAGACAAACTTTATTGATCCACAAGGGAAATTATATGGACACTTTCACTCACACATCACTATATAATATAATAACAAAGAGTAAAAAATGTAAATGGTAATAATAAATTCTAAATAAGTATCAAAAAAGAGCATGGGACAGGTGTCAAAAAAAACAAAAAAAACAACATAATTATGTAAATGTTAATGTATAAATCAAAATAAAATAGATAAGTACCATATTTTTCAGATTATAAATCACACTATTTTTCTGTTTCCTACAATTTACACTACGGTGCAACTTATATATTAAAATTTTCACACTGAAGCCACAAGAGGGCGCTCTAAATCAAATGAAATCTAATCAAACTTTATTTATAAAGCGCCTTTCATGCAAAAATGTAACACAAGGTGCTTTACAGTGATTAAAAACAATCCCACATTTCCATCCGCCCACCCAACTCTCACACCTGCCCCACACAACCAAACACACACATACACTCACACACACACACTAACATGCTAAAATACATAAAACCACACATAGTAATATTGTGAGGTTGAATACAGGCGAACCAGTTGAGAGGCTTGTGTGTCAGTATCTGCTGCTCCTCGTTCTCCTGTACAGTGTTGGGGAGTAACAGATTACATGCACCGGCCTTATGTAATCAGAGTACAAATTATGAGTAACTGTATTCAGTTACAGTTACTGTTTCAGTGAGTGGTAATTGGATTACAGTTACAGTTGTTGAAGTAAATGGATTACACAGCGGTATTTTCCTGTTTTCATATTTTGGGCTAAATCAGGACTAAAACCAGGACTAAACCAGAACTAAACCAGAACTAAACCAGGACTAAACCAGGACAAAAAAAACAGGACTAAAATCAGGACTAAACCAGGACTAAAACCAGGACAATATCAAGTAATCCAAAGTATTCAGATTACGTTACTCACTTTAAGTAACTTAATGGATTACGTTACAAACTACATTTTGGGATCTGTAATCTGTAGGGGAATACATTTTTAAAGTAACCTTCCCAACACTGCTCCTGTACCACTGTCACTTCACTCTACTGCACATGTCTCCTGCAGAAAGAGCCTCTGAGCAGACTGAACACAAATGCCCCCAAAAAGAAAAGCATTCAAAATCAAATAAAAATCACTCGACTTTCCTGAAGTCACTGGATGGATGGACAAAGTCTGGACTTCAGTGACACTGAAACCATCTTGTCGAGATTCAGAAAGACCAGAATAATTCTAACTGGAACTGATGCTGAGTCTGACGACAGCAACACAGAAGAGGAAGCGGCGCTCTGTTTACCTCCGGAGGTCGAGGCCGAGTTGTTCAGCAGTGACACAGAAGATGAAGAATTGAATGGATTTAGTGATTTGGGGTGAGATGGAGAGTTTGTTAAACTTGTTCTGTTCTGTTGTTTATGTTATAGTTTATCTGAAGAACTGTTCATATGTGACATTAACAGTCTGTTGTTCTCTCTTCTATTGTTATTACTACAACTTGACTTTCAACAGGAAATGTCGGTTCCCCCAAAAATAAACATAAAATAAAATCAACGCCCTTTGCTGGGCATATTGTAAAGCGAAACAAATAATAAATTAGCAGCATGGCTATAGAGGCTTTGCACTGTCACGTGACCCCTATAGCAACGGTACCCACGCCGCCATGACACCGGGCACACTATGCCAATGACTTCAGCAGCATCGGAGAAACATGGGCAGGTTTTGCTGTGTATTTGGTTGTTCTAGACAGTCTGAAAGGGATAAAACGATTTAAATAGCAAATACCTTGATGAAACTTCGGGTGTCTTGATGGTACCATTGGAAATCTCTTTGCGGTTTATTTTTACTAGCTATAATCCGCGTCTTTTTTTCGATGATTCCCTTGTTTGAGCTCCTGATGAGTAATTTCCAGAGGAACAGTGAAGAAACGAATCGTTTTATCCCTTTCAGAGCATCTAGAACAACCAAATACACAACAAAACCTGCCCATGTTTCTCCGATGCTGCTGAAGTCAATGACATAGTGTGCCCGGTGTCATGGTGGCATATTGCTATAGGGGGTCACGTGACGGTGCAAAGCATCTATTATCAACATGACTGACTACTACCTGGAGTTGTGTTTTGTTTCATTCACACAGGTTCGAGTAACTCTTTGTTATTAGTGTGTCTACATCTCCAAAGCTCAAAATGCTCTGCTCCACCTTGTGTTGTCATAAAGTGGTAGTTTTCACATTAACAGCTACGTTTTACTTTTAATTCAGTGGAGATCAGCAAATCCACAGCAGACATTTTCCAAATGATTCTAGTGAATTTGTGTGGAGTTTAAAAACACAGCTGAGCACTTCATGTATCACCACATGACATCACAGGGTGGAACAGACTGTTATCTGTTTGAGAGAAGAACTCCACCTAAATCTGCAGGTTTGTGTATTAAACATGTGAATGAAATAAAACACAACTCCAGGTCTGTTGATGATGATGAAACTACATTAGAACAGAACATGTGTCATATGTGTTGTTTATGTTGTTCTCTGTAACATGAAAAGTTCAGTCAATAATAAAGATGTACTGGGTTTATCTACAGTATTTGGACTTTTTTAAGGCATCAGCCATCGGCCTTAAATCTCCAACACAGATATTTTGTTTTCTCCGACCGGCTGCCTAAAGAAAACACATAAAGCTTTATTTGAACACTTTAGTGCAAAGAGATAACTGTACAAAATGGGACTATAACTCTTTTAAAGGTTTGTGGTAAAAAGGAGGTGTTACATAATTTGGGGAAAATAATCTAAACTGGCACTACAATATCAGCTCCAAAATATCAGCAGAGTCTGGATTCTAAAGAATCAGCATCTTCCATGAAAAAAAAACAAAAACAAAATGAAAAAAAACATATTGGTTGATCTCCAGTGGTGATAGGTAGTGAAGTACAAAAGTAAAGTTACCTTTACTTTATTTAAGTACATTTTACAGTGGATACTTTTCACTTCATTACATCTGGGAAGGTGTATCTGTACTTTCTACTTCACTACATTTTACATCTGGACTGAAAAGTAAAAAGTACTTTTCTTTATGGTTGCTGCTCCTGCTGAAATGGCTGAGACTTTTTTTTTTTTTTTTGCACATTTCATTTGAGTTAATGTCCCAACTTCAAGCAAACCAAACACATAAGCGGCTAGAAAAAAATAACAAATCAGTTAAATCACTTAAAATTTGCAAAACTCGTTTTCAAAATCAACTCATGACTCATTCCCCCTACAGAACGTTATCACAACACAATGAGCGCACATCCCGCTAATGAAACTACTGCACATTCTTCACAGGTTTGTAAAGTTGTTGTGTACAGTTTTGTATCATGTTTTTGTGTATTTATGGTGTGGGAGGTGAGTGATAATGTAGGCTTGTGGGCGGAGCCTTGAACAGAGTCTTACAGCTAATTGTAAAAAGTTTTGAATAGGGCTTAGGAGAGATTGCTAGATGACTCAGACATGCATGAATGAAAACTAAAACCTTTAAAACATGTTTTGGATGAACAACAGGGTAGAGAGTTAAAATAAAGTCAATTTTGCACAAATGTTAATGTGTTAATGTGCAGATGTTATTGCTTTGTCTGGAATGTTTCACAGTGAGGCATTAAACCTTTCTATCGTCACGGAGACCAAACCAGATCAATTTACAGGTCAGATCTGTGGAGAGGCGACCCCACTCACAGTCAGAATGCCTATTTTTTGGGTTTTTTTGAATTTTGAATTGAATAAATGTAAAGTAGAGCTGTTTAATGTCACACTGTGGAACATTCCAGACCGAGCAATGACAATGACTGAGCAAGGTGATGGACGCTCCAGCAGAAAAGTTACACAATGCGCCTTCAAAACGCAATTCCAAACTCACAAAAGTCATTTCGTAACATCACGTTCTTGTTCCGTTCTTGTGCATTGTTACTAAGTGAGCGCACAGCGACGCTCCTCTCGTCCCCGTGTCCCCGGCCTGGGCCGTTAAACACAAGAGCAGTGGTGAATAATTGAGTGAAGCGCACTTAAGTTACATCACAGTGAAACAGGCTTGTGTGAGCGCTACAGTGTGTGGGAGGTGTGACCCGCCCCGACCACAGCGCGCCGACATTATGCCATTTAAAGGGCCCATATTATGATGTTTTCTGATCTGTGTTCTGATGTTGTTTCCTCATCACAAACACTCCTGGACTTGTGTTTTGTTTCATTCACACACGTTTAACACACAAACCTGCACATTTAGACTTAGTTCTTTTCTGAAACTGAAAAAAAAAAAACCACTCTGTTCTACCTTGTGACGTCATGTGGTAATACAGGAAGTGCTCCACTGTGTTTTACACCATACACTTTCACGAGAATCATTTGGATCATTTCCGCCCTGGAATTTTGTTTTAATGTGATCAATCCGTGTATCATTCGTTCACCCATTTTTCAATATAAAACCAAAAATAAGAAAACAAACAAACAAACAAAAAACTACAGTTTTCTTCATTATTTCTCTCCAAAACCAAAATGAAAAAACAGATAATGATTCATTTTTTCAGTTTTCGATTTTGTGTTTAAATGAAGAAAAGAAAAAACGGATAACGGCCGTTTCAAGTTTATGTGACTTCCGTGACTGCAATGCCGAACTTTTGCTCTGCATATGGACTGAACCAGGACTGAACCAGGACTGATCCAGGTCCGTGACCAGACCGGGACCAGACCGGAGCCTCAGAGCCCACGGCAGGGCCAGAGCTCGAAGCTGAGGCTCAGACCCTGCAGAGGCTCTGAGTCAAAGCTTGGAGTTCACTCTGGTCCCTCTCTGGTCCCGCCCTGGTCCCACTTTGGTCCTGGTCTGGTCTCGGTCTGGTCCGGGTGTGGTCCCAGACCTGGATCAGTCCTGGCCCAGCAACAGAAATGTCAGGGCCCAGACCAAGAAGTCTCATATATGAGGAAGAGGGTCCAGTTCTGGGCCCCTAAAACCCCGGGGCTCAGGACAACAGACCCTTTTGCCCCTTCCTGTCTACGGCTGTGCTCACACTGACCCTTTAGTGACCACAGTGGTGCTAAACTCTGTTCACTGTGCCCTTGTGTGTCGTATAAGAGCAGAGCCTGGGTTAGTGCATGACTCATATTTGGCCTGTGCGATATTTTCCAGGATTATAGACCTACTTTTATCATTACACTTTCATTTGATTTCCTCCTCTTCATAAATCCTCGTATGGATTTACTGTACGGAGGTCAGGCAATGTCACAGATTAAGCAAATGAACGCTGCGTATGGGACGGACTGTGTGTTTGGGGTCGTTTGAACACAATGTTATGATTAGTGACGCACCGATCCTGCCTTTTGTATTCCGATATTGATATTTTGACTTTAAGTATCTTCCATCTCCAACGAGCTACAGCTTATCTGGAAAATGGTCCTTGCATAAATTGCCTCATAAATTGTTGACAAGTTGAAGATTTATCACTACACTGTATATAGTAGATTACTCCAGCTAGGAACTCATCTCAATCATCTCATCACGCAAGGCTTTGACTTGCACTTGCTCACTGCTTTAAAATGGACGGACAGAACAAGAGTTATTAAAACATTATATCCTCCAGAGAGGTGCTCATTATCTAAAAAAAAAAAAGTTGAAAAATGAAAAAAAAAGTTTGCATTGTTGTCTTCCAGTGCTTTGTAAGAGTTGGAGTGAGTGAGATTCATGAGTGCAGATTTGGTAAATGGTCGCATTTTTCAACAGCGCCGTTTCACCTTCAAGATCATTTGTTCCAGTAGATTTAGAATTTTAAATCCAGTTGGATTTCTCACTTTGAATGTTTTAATTCTGAAAAAAAAGATTGGATTATTTTTATTCTGAATTTTATTGGCTGAAATGTTCAATATGTATACAAATTCAAAATAAAATATTGTCTTTTAAATATTCAGGACTAATATTTTCAAGCCTTCAAATTCAACAGTCTCAATTCAAAAAAAGTGTAACATTTCACAGCAAAGATCCAAGATGCCAAAGCAGAAGCATCGATCCTGCGTGTGTGAGGAGGACAGAGGTTTCCTATTGGTCGCTTTCATCTGTGGGCGGGTTTTAAAAGAGATGAGATTTTCTGACCAATTAGATCGCTTCTCTGCAACTTTTCCTTTTTGTAACTAACCCTGTGTTCGATTATCCTTCAGAATCAGTTTTCTGAGGAAGTTGCCTACCGACATGTGTGACACGCCCCTTTTCAAGTAGATCGAGCAAGGATTCTGAGTCAGAATCCAAGACGGCTGCGCCCACTGTGACGTGTGAATATGAAGTGTTTTCACTTTCAGTCAGTCGTGTTACTGCAGTACCTCACCTCGTCCGTATCACTGTCTGTGGGTTTGGGAGTCTGTGTTTTGTTGAGGCCAATACTGAACAAATACTTGATTTAACAGGCATTAACATCCTTAAGGTTGTACCGGAAAAGAAATCATAACATAAAATGAAGTGCAAATTTCAAAAATTAAATTAATTAAAATGGCAGCGTTTTCATAAGATGTGGGAATAGTCCGACACGCCAAACATAATAATACACTTAAAGCTCGGAGGTGACGTCAAATCCGAGGTCCAAGTGGGAGTCAGAAGATAATGGAACGCAGGGTAAGTTAGATCGGATCACTTTGGATTGATTTCTTAGACCTTGGCATCTTGGATCTTTCCTGCAAATGTTTTCACTCTGAATTTTGACTGTTGAGTTAGATTTTTTTTTTGTTTAGTTTAGTTTTGTTTTTGTTTTATATTGAATTTGTAAAACTTTGAAAATGTACACTTAAAATTTCAGCAACTAAAGTTCAGAATTAAAATAATTCAAACATGTTTTTCCAGAGTTAAAACATTCAGGCATTTCAAAATCAGAATCTGATGAAACAAATGATTTTTCATATATTAGTCTGTCTACATCTCCAAAGCTCAAAATGCTCCGTTCCACCTCCGTTCATTTTGGTCAATAAACTGGTGTGAAAAGACTATTTACTGCCTCAAAAGGTCTTGTAATATTAATGCTGTATTTTTTTCAAAGCTGATTTGTTACTTTGAATCAAAAATAACAGTTCCAGTACATATTTTTATTTTTTTTTATATTTCAGAGGAAATAAATCCTGTATGTTCAGTACTTTCCCAAGTATCAGTAACTATTGGATATCAGCAGACATTTAATTTCAAAGTGACATTGGTATTGTTAAAAATTTGAACTGATGCATCTCTAGTCCCACCTTGTGATGTCATGAAGGGGTAGTTTTCAAGTGAACAGCTTCTTTTACCTTGAGTTCAGTAGAGATTGTCAATTCCAGATCTGAAATGACCCAAATGATTCTAGCAAAGGTGTGTGGAGTTTAAAAACACAGCGGAACACTTCCTGTATCACCACATGACATCACGAGGTGGAACAGAGCGTTTGCAGTTTGAGAGAAGAACTCAGTTTAAGTGTGCAGGGTTGTGTGAAATAAAACACAACAAAAACAATGACAAGTTTGTGGAGCCAATTCCAAACAAATCATTTAAGTTTCAACAATTCTGAATTTTAGTTTAGGATATTTCATGTAAAACCAGTAAATGTCCCATGAGCCCTTCCTGACCATGCGAGATTACGAGATCGTCAGATTGTAGAACATGAACCCAGCCTGTCGTCTATTCTCCCCACGGCTGTAGATTATGTAAGAGATGAAGTTGGTGACATTTTGGCGGGAGCTCTTTCTTGTGTGGATGACTCTTCAGACCTCTTCACACAGAATAACATTTACTCTCCAAGTGTCCGCCGCCATTTTGGGATCAGTGCTTTTGGCGTCAGTGCAATGACATTCACCGCACACTTCATCCATATAGAATATTAAACACTAAAGTCCACCGGGGAACTTTTTTGTCTCAGTTTTCATAGTTTTAGTCGGGAGAGGTTTAAAGGTCTCATAATCTGCTGTTTTCTGATCTGTGTTACCATGTGTTTCCTCATCACAAACACACCTGCAGTTGTCTTTTGTTTCATTCACACATGTTTCAAGGCCTATTCATGCGTCATAAAAATACTAAAACTTTGTTCTTGAGATGATAAGAACAAGTTTGGGCCCTATCTAGGGACGGGCATTCGATTAAATTTTCTTAATCGATCGTCGGGAGAATTAACGATTGATTATCGATTAATAATTTATGTTTTTATATTAAAATCTATCATCATTATTATTACTATCTGCACTACTAATCTCCATAAATAAATAGAACTTTACGACATATAAACCGTAACCACTCTCGAGCCACATCAGCCCGTTTGACATTATAATGTGGTTAATGCAGCTTTGCGCAACTCTCACAGAAACCAAACTTAAAACTGCATGGCTCATTTGCATAAACTAAGCGAAGAAAAAAAACAGATCTTGTGCGCTGATGCGACATGACTCAGTGGAATACAGGTTAGTGTGACTATATTTGCGTTTGTCAAAACCAGGACACCGTGCGGGGGGAGGGAGGTGGGGACTCATCATCGTCATTGAGCGACTCTCACCTGGCAAAACATTTCCCCACTGGACACCGAAACTTATGTTCCTGCTTTGTGCACATGGACTCACACTTGTCCCGAACGCAATGGAAAGCGTGGAATTTCTTGTACAAATCATCGTTAAATACACATTTGTGCTTCGGTACGTTGCAGACTGACCCACTGTTTGTGCCTCGCTCCTTCTGAGTGCAGAGAGACACATGTACGGACCCCTGTTTGGTCACACTACGCACAGCGACCTACATTCGGTTTGTCGATTAAAATGAACATAATCAATGAAATTCTTAATGGTCAATTGTCGATTAATCGACTAATCATGCCCATCCCTAGCTCTGACATTTCATATTTTAAAAGATGTTCTGCTCCCGAACTGCCCCGCCCCCTTGCACTGCCCCGCCCCTTGCTCTGCCCGCCCCCTCGCTCTGCTCCGCCCCCCTCGCTCTGCTCGCCCCCCTCGCTCTGCCCCGCCCCCTCGCTCTGCTGTTGCTATGCAGATTGTCAGCAATACAGAGGCAGTACCGCTTTGGTAACATTATTGTGACAATGACTGAAATGTCAATGATAACAAACATAAATAAAGTGACCAACATAAATAAAGTGTCCATGCATGAGTGAAATTACTGTAAAATAAAGAGCTGCGCTAAACCTGCACACTTACAATTTTCACTCGTATGACCTGCACACGTATGATCTCTGAAAAGTAAAACATGAACTATCTCCAACACGACACACACACAGAACAGACTCAGCAGCAGCATCAGCATCCCCCTGTCACAAAAAAAAAAAAACCACTCATATTCCACTGAGTCGTGTTGGGAAGCTGAACAGGATCAGCGCACAAGGAAAGAGCTGTTTTTATCAGTGCTAACAGTTTATGCAAATGAGTCATGTGGTTTTAAGTTTCATTTCTGTAAAACGTATAGAAATATGTGAAAGCTGCATTAAACACATTATAACCTCAAAGTGAAGTGACTCTAGAGTGGTTCTGGTTTATATGTTGTAAAGTTGAGTTTATTTGTGCAGAAGATTTGAATGAATCATCTGCAGCAGTGTAGAACTTGTACAATAGTGTTTGGAAACGTTTGTTTTGATCTGTGCAGTGGATTGTGGGATACCTCATAGGTTTGGGGTTAGGGTTAGGAGCCTCCTGAGCTTCCTGTGCTAAAGGAAGCTCATGGTTGTTTGTATTTTTAACCAGGATATGGCTAATAGCTGAGATACTGATGTGCATGTAAACACACTCATTGATATCAAAACTTCACTAACAGCTCGAAACGTCTATTTCATCTGCAAATTCCACCATGCTATTATTTTATTGGCTGTGTGTGACACGCACTTCAAATTGATCAAATCAGAGTGAGGATGTGGGACAGCTCTGCCGAACTGCCAGACAAAGTTCTGCTCGGCTGAGGTGTCGAGAACAAGCCCCAAGAACTTCCCAACAGGAGCCGCTCGCCCAGCTCTGGTGCAAGCACAAAGTCCTTATGTTCTTATGAAGTAAGAATAGATCTCAACACACAAACACTGAGTTCTTCTCTCAAACAGAAAACACTCTGTTCCACCTTGTGATGTCATGCTGTGATACAGGAAATGTTCCAGTGTGTTTTTAAACTCCATACATCAACACTAGAATCATTTGAATATTTTCAGACCTGATCAGACCAGATCTCTACTGAACTCAAGGTTAAAGGAGCTGTTTAAAAACTACCACTACATGACATCACAAGGTGGAACAGAGCATTTTGAGCTTTCAAGATGTAGACAGACTAATAATAAAGGGTTACTCAAATATGAATGAAACAAAACACAACTCCAGGTGTGTTTTTGAGGAGGTAACAACATTCTAACACGACATACCTTTAATAGATTTAGACAAGTTTATGAGATGCATATAAGTTACAAAATGGCTTCATTTTTACATAAATGTAGCTTTTACTGAAAACAATTCTAATGCTGATTTCTCAGTTACAAAAATATTGGCTATAGAGTCCCATTTATTGTGCTATAATAGGGTTTATTCATGACGTTTGGAAAGATGTGATAAAAACTTCCGGAGTAGTTCTTGACTGGGCTCATTGACCAAATGTGAAATGAAGACTGCATTCATATGTGCTGTTTGGAATCATCTGGAATTTTATTTATTTATTTTATTTATTTATTTGATTGGGATAGAGCATGTTAATGAGCAAACATGACACAATATGAATGTGAACACACTGGATTGTAGCCTAAGGCTAATTTCCATCCGTTGTCCCAAGGGTCTGGGGTCACAGACGTCCAAACAATAAAATATACACTCCATTCATTGCACAGTTCCCATTATTGCACAGTCCAAAATATTATACAGTCCAATTATTGCACAATTCCCATTTTTTTTGCAGTCTATTTGGTGACACATTCAGTAAATCAATTAAAATCATAAAGCAGCTATAGATGAATACATGTTATGGTTTGAGTTTTAAATGAGCTGTACGTAGGACACTCTCTCAGTGTTAGTGGAAGACTGTTCCACAGATTTCCACCTTGTACAGATAAAACATTCTGACCAAAGGTGGTCCGTCTGTGGGGTAAGACCAGGTCTCCCTTGGTGGTGGCTTGTGTGGTTCTTTCTGAGATGTCTTTGCGTTTGATGTTCTTCTTTAACGGTGGTAATTTGGTGCCTCATCTCTTCTAAAAGTCGTGTGTCAGTGGGGAAATGATGAAAACTGAGGTGTGGTTTTAATTGTTGATTCGCTGAACATAACGGAACACTACAGTGACATGGAGATGAAGAAAAGTTTGACATTTTCTAATTTTTCCTACATTTTGCCAGACTTCCTCTTACAGACAGAGCCCGCTGGAAGATGTCATCGCAGGAGGTTCTTTAATTTTCTCATAAGGTCTGTAAACAAACTGAGAATGAGACAAACTTGGACTTGGTCTCTATCTGCGGGTTTAGACTCTGGTGACACAGACTCAGTTGCCATTATAGTACATTTAAAAAGAGCACAGGCTACATTTGTTTAAATAAAAAGCGACTTTGACTGAATAAAGTGTATCGCATTTTATCATTACTTATACATCTGTTACGTAAAGTGATTGCATAATGTGGTTGTACAATAATTCCTTTGTTGCGTTCAAAAGTGCTCGTCATTTCTTTCTAATCAAATATGCTTGTCCAGATCGAGCTAAAAGCCTGTTTAAGTGTTCACATTACCCACAGTAGTAAATGTACTGCGTGTGATGCAGTACCGCGCTCTGATTGGCTCATTGCCCCTCCGTCCCGCTATTACACGCTGTTTGAGTAATACCGGCGCTCTTATTAATTAATGTGCACGTTCCATCTTTAGCGTGACAGGAGCAGCCCGGGACCGCACATATACAGACTCCCCCCCGTCACAGCTGCTGTCCACACAACCGTACGCATGTGTGGAATATTCATGCACACACACGCACTATGTACAGTACACAAAGCCACAAAACATGGACTGACTGTAAGGGTTTATCTAGATTAGAATTAAAAACCAAATATGTGTAAAATCCCAAGTCGTCCAAGTAGAAAAGACGAGCCACATCCATTAAATTCAGTGTTTCAGGTGTTTCTCTCTGGTCAGATGGTTATGAATAAATTGTAATCTGTTTATCTATCGATTTTAGTAGGTTTGTCTTGGAAAATTATGTGTTTTTTTAATATATGTGATGGATGAATTTAATTGTTTATGGAACAAGGCCATTCTGCACTGCAGCACTGTAACACTTTATTTTGTAATTATGTTGTTTTTTTTTTATATAAGTGTTTATTGTTCATAATGTGGATGAATGAAATGTGAAATGTGGAGCCTGCCTCTTAAATCTGCAAAACAAATTTACCTACGGGTACGAATAAAGCAACCGAACCTACAGTTTCATATTAGCATAACTATTCAGGGCCATTTCAGAGCTTTCAATAAAACTAAGAGAGCTAAAAAAAACAAACAAACGACAGAGGATTTTCAGACAATATGAGATCCCAGTCTATTTCAAACCCACAAACACTTTAAGACAAAAACTGGTCCATCCAAAAATCAAAACACCGAGCCACAAACAAAGCGATGTGGTCTACTCTATTCAGTGTAGTGAAGACTGCAGTGAGCGCCACACTGGAGAAACAAACAGACACTCCACAAGAAGAAGATGTACCAACACAGACGAAAGAGCAACACAGGACCTCAGTCTGCTGTACATCTCTACCAAAAAGGACCTCAGTCTGACGTACATCTGCACCTAAAAGAACCTCTCCATCTAAAAAACACAAGCCACTCCTTTAAGGACAGTGAGGTACAGATCTGAGCCAGAGAAAATAACTGGTTGAGAGGGGAGTTAAAGAGGCTATTTTTGTTAAGAAAGACAATCCTTCCTTAACAAAAATGGAGCCCTCAGACACCATCTTTCACCCATTTATAACCAGTGTTGGGGAGTAACGGATTACATGTACCGCTGTTACGTAATCAGAGTACAAATTATGAGTAACTGTATTCCGTTACAGTTACTGTTTCAATGAGTGGTAATTGGATTACAGTTACTTTGCTGAAATAAGTGGATTACAAGGCGGTATTTTCCTGTTTTCACATTTTGTGCTACATCCCATTTATTTATTTTTTTATTTCGGTAATTCCACTCATTGCCGGAAACCCAAACAGAACGCGCGCAATAAGAGCGATGTAAACGTCATGTTAAAGTTGTTGGTGTCAGTCACACAGTGGAAGCAGCAGTGCATTGGTAAAAACGCATTTGTGTCTTGGAAATTCTTCTCCCGATGTGAGATATATATATAAAAAAAACAATATAAAATCACCTACAACTTAAATGTGAAACAGGAGCTACTGGCAGTGGTGAAAACAACCTGCATAGACTCATAATATCTGCACTACTGTCCTATAGTGACCTGCCACATGAGTGGACGCGCACACAAACACACACAAACACACACAAACACACACCAACACACACCTTCATCATCGTCATCAACCTGAGAACCCGCGGACCACGTCTCCTTCCGTAGTTACAGCGCGGACACCGACGTCTCGTGCGCCGCGTGTGGACTGTGTTTTCTCGCGTAAACCGCACTTCCTCCTGTGCGCCTCTAAACCAGAACTAACACCAGGACTAAACCAGGACTAATCCAGGACTAAACCAGGACTGAACCAGGTTTAAACTAGGACTAAACCACGACTAAACCAGAACTAAAGACCTGGTCTAGACCTGGTCTAAACCAGGTCTAAAATCAGGAGTAAACCAGGTCTAAAAATCAGGAGTAAACCAGGGTCTAAAAATCAGGACTAAACCAGGTCTAAACAACATGACACCTAACATTAGGTTGACATAATTTAAGGTGATCTCATATAAAAAATAATTTCTCTATCAATAATATTTTTTAATATGGTGAAGGAAAGACTGATCTTGTTTCTGTCTTTTAACAGACAAAACCTCTTATATTAAGATCTCGTGGTCTTTGTTTCTCTACAGCAAACAGTTGTTTATTCATGGAGACTTGGGCTCAGACAATTTGAAGAGAACAAACAAGAATTTTCAGGATGTGGTTGCTACATTCATGTCGTTTAAAAAAAACATGACAATATCAAGTAATCCAAAGTAATCAGATTACGTTACTCACTTTAAGTAATTTAATGGATTACGTTACAAACTACATTTTGGGGTGTGTAATCTGTAATCTGTAGGGGATTACATTTTAAAAGTCACCTTCCCAACACTGTTTATAATTCTATCCTCAGATCTGAATCCAAACAAACTAAAACTACTATGGTCCTGAATGATTCCGCTACTATGAGACTTTAAACAAGTAAGTGTGTTAGTTTCAGAGTAGTTTCAGTGTGGTTAGCTCCTCCCTGCAGGCAGATATAAGGAAGTGTCCACCAGCGTCTGACCAGAACTGAAGAAGCATCTTGGATGAGCTCGTGGATGAAACGTTTTCAACCAAAACAAACTTTTGTTCAGTCGACAAATTCCAGTCCAGTTCTCCTTTTGCCACAAACCAGACATGGACAAATTTGGTACATATATTACATATATCAGTACACATATTTGGTAGAAATCAGATAACTAGAATATTCAGATTATCTTATAAGTACGATTACTGGTGTGTGTTTACAGCACTAAAGAAATTTGACTACAAAAATGCCTGGTGACATGTGTCAGTTAGAGATATTAATTTGAAATCTTATGTAGTTTTTTTTTTTCTTAAGTAAGACAAAAATGTATTAAGTTTTTCATCATGTAATGTTTTCAAATAAGTGTAAGTATATATGTGTATTAAGTATATATTGTATAAGTATTTTATGTGTAAAACCAGCCAAACAAACAAACAAAAAAAAAACTAGATACTAAAAATATACAGAGGGGATTTTGTGTATCTTATTTAGTATTTGAGTAAACAAGATGTGACTGAAAATGTGCCTAAAAATTCAAAGTTTGCCTCATTTTTGCATCAGAATCTTAAGTACAAGAGTGTAAAGTTTGGTGAGTGTAGGTGCTACTTTAAGTTCTGGTCCTTATGTCTCTGTGGGGGGAAATGCATTTTGGGAAAATGTCCCATAAAACATTACGGCTGCAAGTTGATTAAATTAAATGCAGAAACAGCTTTCAGTGCAGAGTGGATAATGTGGGTGTTTTCACGTGAAAGTGTATATGCTCAGAGACCGAACTGATCCAAAAAGACTGAAATTCACTACATAGGCCCACACTCAAAGTCTTAAGGCTAAAGGGGTCCACCGCCCATACCAACACACCTTCACAATGACAAGTCTCTGTTTAGACATGCTGGTATTACGACATGCCTCTATTTAGACATCCCGGTTTTCTAACACTTTTTAGTATCGCTATCCCAACGTCTTTTTTTTTTTTTTTTTTCAGAGTTGCAATAGTCTCCAGGCACGTCTCTCACTATTCTTCGATGTTCTTCATCTCAATGCTCTTTTCTAAAATGCATGACTGTTTCCCATGGTGATCAGTTAGGACATTTTCCCATTGTCTGATGTGTGGTCCAAGTATTCTACGATCAAATACTTTGCATCTTGTAATATATGGGAGCGCAAAGTATAATAGACTATCACATTAACATTATTGAAACACCCTAAACGCCTCTATTTGGACGCCTTTGCAGTTGAATGCCCCCGACGCGTGGACAAACGGTAGAAAAATACTTGGATATGTGTCTAGAGCGTCAACGCCAAAACGCTCAAGACGCACCGTGTCGACACCAGATTCGCACCGTGCTGATGCCTGAAGACGCGACGCAAAAACCCAGGGCGCTTTAGATGCACGTCCACATAGACTTTACATAGAAACTGGACGCTTTGACACTCTGGTGTGAATGGCCCTTCAGAGTTATTCAGAATCAGGATCAGAGTCATAAACCAGCGCTTTTATCTGCTTCATTTAGTCGGGTTGTGTCCAGTTAAACACTTGTCCCTGTACGTCATTTTTTCCCCAAATCTCCCAGTGCATTGTGGTCTATACTGACCGCTCTGGTGACCAGCGATGCACAGTTTTGAGTGCACTACTTTTTCACCAACTGGACATTCAGACACCTGTGAAAATGGTGTGACCCCTGAATATAGTTCCCCTAAATCGGGAATACTGTGGACATTCAGACACTGTCAGGATTGGTGCAGGTGCCGGGGTTTAGGGAGTGACCAACCAGACCAGAGAGAGGCATTTTAGTTTTAAACCAACTGAATTTCACCATTGTTTCATGTGGATAGGCCTAGTGGTTACTAGGCATGTAACAACCAAAATATTGTGATATTGTATCTTCAAAAGTCTCTCTATAATATCGACAGCCCTCACAATATATCCAATCTCAAGTTTCTTTGAGGGAACTACATAGACCATGATCCTTTGGTGTTGTCAGTGCAAACTACATGAAGAAATAACTGTTATTAAGCACTTTGACATCTGAATTCTTCATATTATAATGGTGTCAAAGGGTTTTCAAGGCTTTTCCAAGGCTTTTAAAACAAAAAAGTAGCATATTCACAATTTTATAAACCGCCACAAAATATCGAGCGGTGAAATGCATATTGTGAAAATATTGGGATATCGTTACCTCCCAGAGATATGACTTATAAACCAGGTCAACAAATCTGCAAGTGACAGTTAAACAACAAATTGTACCACTGAGTTTGGATCTGTCCAGCTCCATTTGAAACTATAGAGATTCTAGAATGATGCCATAACCTATAGATCACATTATAGTATAGACTCTATCTTCAGTCTTGGTCCAGCTCTTAAAAAGAATGCGCTAATTAACCTTAAAAATCTAATTAGCCTTTTTTCTTTGTCCTTAATGTACATATAAGCCCTGCAGCTGTTCTGTCGCCATAGTAACACAGAAACGGGGACATGACGACCTACCGTTTGACCTCTATAAATCTCAAGTTCAAGAAGAAATAGAATTGGTTTAGAATATGAATGAATGAACGGGAGATAAGGTAAAGGAGGTGCACATGTACTGTACTAAAGAATAGACTGGTAGTTTTCAGATTCTAGAATATGATGATGGGTTTTCCTGTTCATTATATTGTATTTTGCCTTGAAATATCAGAAAGGTAAATTCCCAAATGGAGCCTGATCATTTCTATTACTGACTAGACACAACAAAAATCTGCTGTCGAACAATATTCATTTCAGCTGCCCCTAGTATTGTAGTCAAGACCACACTAATCGAGACCAAGACCAGTCCAAGACCACAGAGTTCCGAGACTGAGACTAGTCCATGACCTCTGAGGGTCGAGACCGAGATAAGACCAAAACTTTTAAAGGTTGAGGCCGAGATGAGACCAAGACTACAGACCATCAAGACCAAATTAGGACCATTTTTGTAATTTTCCACATTTATTTTATTTGTAGTTTACATTTATTGGCACATGTGTATCAAACGAGCACACAGGATGCAGTGAGAAGCCTCGCGCTTCCACACACCGGTGCAGGTTTATTGCCGACAGCAGCAGCCATAATGAAATATAATCCCACTCATTGAATGTCAGACCTCGAGTCTGAGACAAGGCCGAGTCCAAATGTACACGAGTCCGAGACAAAACCAAGACCGTAAAAAAGCGATCTCGAGGACTACAACACTACCTGTCTCCCATTTGTATTAGAGAATACTGGACTATAGAATGTGATGTCTGAAAACCAGAAACAGGGCTGAGAGATTAGTCGAAATTGAAATGTAATAACAATTTGAATAGTCACAATTAGTAAATTGTAAAGACTTTAGTTCTCTAAATGTCCCTGAGTTTTCAGAACAAGAATCACACATATGTGATACCTGCAAGAATCAATGTACTGCACATGACAAGAGGCTAACTCAGGAGCTAGCTGCATTTGAGATGCTGCATGTTTTTCACACCATATGTGGCAGCAAATGTGGCAGAAGACCTTCAGAGGAAACACTTTGAGGGAATGAACACAGTGGACTGTTGGACTGTGTGAAATAAGTTGCTTAAGGAGGTAGTTACGGACACTTGAGATGCTACAGACTTTTTACACCAGCAAATGTGGCAGAAGACCTTTCAGATGAAATACTCTGAGGCAATGAACTATTTCATCACCAACCGAAACAGCAGACACAAGATCTGCTGACCCTCCCTGACCAGTCCTCCCCTTAAACTGCAGAGACCTTTGAAAACTATTTCTCTCCTGACTATGTTATGTAATCCCTGTTTTCTTTTACAACAGTATGTCTCTGTAAATCTGCCACATACTAATGCAGTTCTAAATACTAAACAGTCGCATCTAGACTATTGCACCTCCCTCCTCTCCGGCCTGCACTCCAAATCCATCTCCTGCTTCCATCTGGTTCAGAACGCAGCAGCTCGTCTCTTTACTGGATTAACAGACATCAACACATGACCCTGTTTTACTTCCCTTCTCTGGCTCTTCTCTGTGTGTTTTAGAATCAATGTTAAGATTTTGCTGATCACTTTTAAAGCTCGTTTAGGTCTTGCATCAAGTTACATTTCAGAACTTTGAACCCTGTACGAGCTGCCGCAGATCCTCAGGCAGGTCCCTGTGGCTGTTTCAAAGTCCAGGTTCCGGACGAAGGCGATGGAGCCTTTTCAGTCCGGGCGCCTCCCCCTGCAGAGTGTTATCACAACACAATCAGTGTGTATCCTGCTCATGAAACTACTGCACATCGGAACAAATCAATGTCATATGTCAATGTCAAAGTGATGTCATTTCAATAAGGCTAAAACAATACATTATAGCAGTGGCTTGCAGTAGGTGAGAACCAGGACTAAAGCAGAACTGACCCAGGACTGAGTGTCGGGACGAGCCCGAAGGTGTGCCCACATAAACTGTTGAGTGACTGCAGGCAAAAGGACCAGCACAGAGCTCTGTGCCTCATGAAGGTTGAGCGCAGCTGTCGCACAATCGTCCTTTGCGGACACCCTGCTCCACAGGCTTTCTCCCTCTCTCTCAAGTTCAAGATTAGTCCTGGTTTAGTCTTAGTGACCTACTGATGTCACCTGCATGAAGAAGTTGGAAATTATTTGCAAAAATCATTTATGAATGCACTTTAAAAACAAAAAAAAAGAAAATACTATATGTATATATATATATATATATATATATATATATATATATATATATATATATATATATATATATATATATATATATATATATATATATAACTCACATTTATGAATGAAACCAAACAAAAGCCAGACTGTTTCAAAGCTCAAAAAGTGTTAACATTATTGGATCTTTAAATGTACAGTAAACGTACGCTGCTAAATGGCACAGAAAGGCAGTCTGCAGTGGCTGAGCTGACAGTGAGTAATAGGGAGAGAGGCGGGGAGAGCCTATATGGTAATGACCACATTTACAAGACCCATCAATCATCTCCGGGGCAACAGCACTCTCATTTCTCATAGGACGAGGCCAGAGGGGGGCGGGACTATCGCAACACAATCCCCCCGTGCTTAGCAACTTTTAAAAATCGATTTAGACGAATGGTGCGGAAAAGATGGGAGTTTTTGATCGTTAAAAGACCTGTGCTAAATATTAAAGAGCCCATGTTACGCTATTTTCTACACAGACCTGGAGTTGTGTTTTGTTTCATTCACACGCGAAAAAAAAAAAGAATAATACATATAATAATACAAATAATGAAAAAAATATATATACGTGCCAGTCCAATGATATTCATTCAGCTCATACCTGTCGCACTGCACCTGCCACACTGCACCTGCCACAGGTAAGCTCGCACCTGCCACACTGCACCTGGAGGCAACTGTGAGACACACCTCTGTCCTCACTGGGTTACTCTGAACTAGGATCTCCAAAAAGTTGAAACGTAGTAGTAGCAGTAGTAGTAGTATGTAGTATGTAGTATGTAGTATGTAGTATGTAGTAGTATGTAGTATGTAGTAGCAGTAGCAGTAGTAGAGAAGTTCAGCTGAGGTAAGGGAACACAGGACAGGAATAGAGTGTTGGACAGTTTAATAGTGAACCAATAAAGACAGAGGACAGAAGCAAACAGCAGCAGGACAGAGGAGGGACAGAGGTTTTGTGTGTGTGTCTGTGGGGTGTGTGTGTTTGTGTGTTTGTGTGTGTGGGGGGAGGGGGTGAAAGAGAGAATACAGCGGAGGAGGAGTGGAAAAAAGGATGAATCAATCTGTACTGTCCAGAAAAGTGAGAGCCAATGAGCAGGAACCAGAACAAAGTCTTACTTAAAAGAGCTGTGTGTGAGATTTACATTTAACGTTCCACAAACATGAGCTGGAAATGTGTGTGTCCAGATCTGTCATTTTTATTGATCACACTTCTAATGCTCATTTATTTTTAATTTATATTTTTGATAAATGTCTCTCTCTGATCTGAACGGTCACTCCCTAAACTCCAGCACCTGCACCAGTCCTGGTGAGTGCTAGTGCAGCCTCTGCAGCTCAGGGAGGGAATCTGGAGGTTCTGATGTTTCACATGAGCCCTGGTCTGTCCACATACTGAGAATGACACACACATGGATGTGTCTCTACCTCATCACACGAGCAACAATGTGTTTTATTTATTTGATTGTAAAGGAATGAGGCAGTTGATGAAATATTTGGGAACTTTCTATCGAGTAAGAAAGGGCTGTGACGCTAACTGGAGGCACTGCTCTGTCTGAGGCTTTGTTGATAGATTTTTATCCAAGCTTTGTTTTGACATAATAGTAGTGCACTACAGTAATGCACTGGTAGTAGTAGTAGTAGTAGTAGTAATAGTGGTAGTAGTATCGGTAGTAGTAGTGGTAGTTGTAGTAGCAGTAGTAGTACAGTAGTAGTGGTAGTAAAAGTGCTGTACTGCTACTACAAACTACCACTACTACTACCGATACTACTACCACTACTACTACTACTACTACTACTAGTAGTAGTAGTAGTAGTAGTAGTAGTAGTAGTGGTAGTAGTATCGGTAGTAGTAGTGGTAGTTGTAGTAGCAGTAGTAGTACAGTAGTAGTGGTAGTAACAGTAGTAGTAGTAGTACAGTAGTAGTAGTAGTATCGGTAGTAATAGTGGTAGTTGTAGTAGCAGTAGTAGTACAGTAGTAGTGGTAGTAACAGTAGTAGTAGTAGTAGTAGTAGTAGTAGTAGTAGTAGTAGTAGTGGTAGTAGTATCGGTAGTAGTAGTGGTAGTTGTAGTAGCAGTAGTAGTGGTAGTAACAGTAGTAGTAGTAGTAGTAGTAGTAGTAGTAGTAGTAGTAGTACAGTAGTAGTAGCATTAATAGTAATAGTAGTGGTGGTAGTTGTAGTGTACAGTAGTAGTGATAGTGGTAGAAGTAAAAGTAGTAGTAGTAGTAGTAATGGTAGAAGAGTTTATATTTGTGAACTTTCTTCGACTAATATAAAGAGGTAAGAAAAACATCTTCTACATTCTCTGTCCAAACTCTTCGACCAAAATCTCTGTCCAAACTTGGGCAGTTCAACCACAGCCGCTAAAAAGTCTCTCGACTGCTGAAGACATCTCCTCTCAAAAATGTTCTTAACATTCAGAACAAAATATATCGATATATTTGAGAGGTAAATGAGAAGGAAACAACTAGAACATGGTTAAAATGAATGTAAGTCCATTAAGTAAGTTTAGAACCGTACTTCCTATTTGGCCATGAGCTGCAGATGTGTCCGTCCCACTCCCACATGTCTCACATGTCCCACATGTCCCCGTCTCTCACACGTCCTTCCAGCGTGCCGTCCCCCGCCCTCTCCTGTTCCATGTTTGCACATTCACCTGAGCGTCGTCCGTGGCGACAGAGATGGACGAGGCCGCCGCTGACCCCGTTTGCGTCGGCGACCTGTGACCTCCGCCGGCCCGGTTGCCGTGGATGACGCCCTCTCCCCGCCGCGTGTTGGCAAATGAGCAGACACGGTACAGACGGAAGGGTCGCGATGGACAGAGCGAGAGAAGAGACGAGGGGATTTGAATGAGGAGAGAAAGGACCATGTTTACATGATGTTTTTTTGATTACAAATGAATTATTCTGAATTAAATAGTTTGGAATTCAAATATTCTCCTTGGAGTTTACATGGAAATAATAATTATGAATTAAGGTTTACATGGAAAACTCATTAACCCTCCTGCACCCAGGTACATTTTTGTACATCTCAACTTTGCTTTTTTGCAGAACTTAGGCGTTACTGCACCAAATAGCACCAGAATTGGCCAGTTTGTGAATTTTGTGATATATTTTAAATTTCTGTTGTTTTTTTGTTTTTGTTTTTTCAAGGTTACATTAACTGAACGGTCTATAATCAAAATACTCACACCTGTGGTCCTGTGGTACATTTTTGTCCCATTGCTTTCCATTCAACCCTTCAAATGTTTTGTTTTAGTATTAGTTTTGAATTTGTTGATGTTTTTCTTGTTATTGTGTATCTACCATTATAAGGTCATATCAAAAGAAACACATTTGTACATGAGTCACACTGAAGGACAGATGTAGACATTTGAGGTGAAAATGAGGTGAGTGTGTTCTGGAGGAGCCCCCAGCCTCTGATAATCCCAACACAAATTCAAATTCCTTGAAAGATACAGAAAAAATAAATAAATAAATAAATAATAATAAAAATACATATATTTGTGTGTGTGTATGATTAAAGCAGAAATAAATGAAGACACTGATATAAAAACGTTGGACAAAAATCCATACTACATAAAAATATTGTGGTATTCTTTTCTGGTGTACATTTTTGTTACGAAGGAGCACAGGTGGGATTATTTTGTTGGGATAAGGGTTAAATTGCCTTTATTTAATTCCGCTCAGTGTCTGGGAGTGGGGAAGGTTCTGATTGGACAGACACCAACGTATTTACGTCGACCAGAAGAAAACACACACTTCAACTACTACTGACACAAACATGATTCAAACTTTTCCCGCAGTGGTTCTGATGATAATTGTGCAGCAGCTGGAGAATTGTCTTATCACTCTTTACATCTTTTCAGCTGAGGAGGAGAAGGGAAGAGTATCGGAGAAGGAGGAAGGAGACAAACTGAGTGTGAGGCTGATCTACCTTAGCCCACTCCCACATCCCGCTCACAAATCCAAAGAGACGTGGGTCAAAGTCCGAAGCCAGGACTGGTGGATCGTGTGTGTTTTCTTCCGGTTGACGACTGTCCAGTCAGAAACTTCCCCACCTGCAGACGCTGAGCCCAAATAAATAAAGATTTAACGAGTTTTCCATGTAAACCTCAATTCAGAATTATTATTTTCATGTAAACTCGGAGGAGAATATTTTATTTCCAAATTATTTAATTCAAAACAGTTAATTCGGAATTAAACAAACCTCACGTAAACGTGACCAGTATGAGCTTGACTTTACATTTATTCCATTATAGGTGGTTTTATAGCTCAAAAACACCTCCAAAACAGACATTCTGACTGTGAGCGGGGTCACCTCTCCACAGATCTGACCTGTAACTTTGTCTGGTTTGGGCTTCATGAAAATAGAAAGGTTTAATGCCAAAGAAATCCCTCTTAACTTTGTGGACAGTGCTGTAAACCCTCGACCTTCTCTCGGTGAGCTTCTTGATGGAGTCTCCTGAAATGGTTTTCACTTCACAGCTCAAGAAATGCCAAACATTCAAACCAGGGCTCAAAGAAAAGGGTAAAGGACTTTTTATTATTTATTTTTTTATAATCAACAGTGTAAATAATCATAGAAATAAAGACGAAAAACAAATGTGTGCATAAGAAGCTGTAAGAAGGATGGAAGGATGATGTGTTTTTGCTAATAGTGCAAAATACACGTCATATCAATCACTTCTCTTTCACTCTCTTCTTTATCTTTTTTATCCTCTCTTTTCCCCCTCCTTTGTCTGTTCTCTCCATCCCCCCTCTCTCTCTGCTCCTCAGGTGATAGAGAGCTGAGCGAGCACTTTTGCCTCTCTCTTCTTTGGTTCTTCTTCTTTTTCTCTTTTCTCCTCAGATCGCTCCATCCTTCTTTTTGTCTTTTATCATAGGTTTGGGGATTGGGGTTACCTCTCTTTTCCTCCTTACCCCTCTCTTTCCTATTCTCCCTCTCTTCCCTTCTCTTGTCTTTAACTCTTTAACTGCCATTTCTGTTTCGTCTCCTTTTTTTTCTTTCTATCCCTTTCCCTTCTCTCCTTTCTTTAATATTTCTTCAATTCACTCATTCTTCTTTAATGCCTTTCCTCCCTTCTTCCTCTCTCCTTTCTATCCCCTCTGCCTCTTGCTCCTCTATCCATATTCTCTCTTTTCTCTTTTTCCTTTTCTCCTTTACATTTTCATTCTTTCTATCTTCACTCCTTCCCTCCCTCTCTCTCTCATTCACTAATGTCACATTTTTTCATCTTCTGTCCTCTCCACTCTCTCTTCCCTCCATCTCTCTAGAACTAGTGTCAGTTTTGTTCTTCTTTTATTCTCTTTCTCCTCTGATCGTGTCTTTTGTAGAGCCATCGCAGGAGTGTTCACAGGGGGATTGTAAAATGACTCTGTTTCAAGAACTTCACTCCTTTTTTCTGCCATCAAATCAAAACATTAGTGTTGTTTTCAAGAGCACACTAATCGAGACCAAGACCAGTCCAAGACCACAGGGTCCTGAGGCCAGAACAAGACCACAGGGTCCTGAGGCCAGAACAAGACCACAGGGTCCTGAGGCCAGAACAAGACCACAGGGTCCTGAGATCAGGACAAGACCGAGACTTTTAAAGGTGGGTCAGTTCGTATGAAATCAGCCGTTTTCAAGGAATCTCCCCTATCAGTAATTTCAGATTTGTCTGAAAAAAAAAAAAATAAAAAATTCTAAAATCACCAAATAAAAGAATCTCAAATTTTAGCTCAATCCCTTGAGTCGTTCCTGAGTTATGGCCTGTTGAAATTTTGGGGCCATGCTCACTTTTTCAAAAGCCTTAATTTATAAACATGTTTGAGAGAAAAAAATAGAGCTAGAAACACTAGCTCTAACAAGCTGTTTGTGTTTAAGGCTTAAAGGTAATTGAACCTTTCTAGCAGATGGAAAAGTACCTAAGCTCCACCAAAAATGACCCATGAGAGCTAATAAAAAAAAATTCCATTTGAAATGAAGGAAGTTAATAGTAGATGTGTATATATATATATATATATATATATATATATATATATATATATATATATATATATATATATAAAAAAATGTGTTTCTCACCTTCCACGGTGGTAGGTCTCTCACCCTCATTGAGCTCGGGTCCTCTACCAGAGGCCTGGGAGCTTGAGAGTTCTGCGCAGTATCTTTGCTGTTCCCAGTACTGCACTTTTCTGGACTGAGATGTCCGTTGTTTTTCCCGGTATCTGTTGTAGCCACTCTTCCAGTTTGGGGGTTACAGCCCCGAGTGCTCCGATCACCACAGGCACCACTGATGCCTTTACTTTCCAGGCTCTCTCCAGCTCTTCCTTGAGCCCCTGGTATTTCTCTAGCTTCTCGTGTTCCTTTTTCCTGATATTACCATCGCTTGGTATTGCGATGTCAACCACCACGGCTCTGCTCTGTTTCTTATCCACCACCACTATGTCTGGTTGGTTCGCCATCACCATTCTGTCAGTCTGTATCTGGAAGTCCCACAGGATCTTGGCTCGGTCATTCTCCACAACCTTTGGAGGTGTTTCCCACCTTGATCCTGGGGTCTCCAGCCCGTACTCTGCACAGATGTTTCTGTACACTCTGCCCGCCACTTGGTTATGTCGCTCCATGTTTGCTTTCCCTGCCAGCATCTTACACCCCGCAGTTATGTGCTGGACTGTCTCAGGAGCCTCTTTGCACAGTCTACACCGTGGGTCTTGTCTGGTGTGGTAGATCTGGGCCTCTATTGCTCGAGTGCCCAGGGCCTACTCCTGAGCAGCCAGGATCAGTGCCTCTGTGTGTCCTTCAGACCAGCCCTCTCAAGCCATTGGTAGGATTTCTTGATATCAGCCACTTCAGTTATGTTCCGGTGGTACGCCCCATGTAGGGGTTTGTCCCTACATGGGGCTACGCCCTGCCAGTGATCAGATACCCCGCAGGGATTGTAAGCTGGCCAAAGGAGGAGGAGATATATATATATATGTATATATATATATATATATATATATATATATAAAATGCCATCACCGTCTAAACTAAAGGCACCTTTGATTCTATTTTGTCGTTTTTACCCGCAAGCATTCTTGTATGTCTATATCTATCTATCTATATATATATATATATATATATATATATATATATATATATATATATATATATATATATAGATATATATATATAGATATAGATATATATATATAGAGTTTGTTTTTTTGTTTTTTTAAAGTGCATTCATAAATGATTTTTGCAAATAATTTCTAACTTCTTCATGCAGGTGACATCAGTAGGTCACTAAGACTAAACCATATATACATATATAGATAATATATATATATATATATATATATATATATATTATATATATATATATATATATATATATATATAGATAGATAGATAGATAGATAGATATAGACATACAAGAATGCTTGCGGGTAAAAACGACAAAATAGAATCAAAGGTGCCTTTCGTTTAGACGGTGATGGCGTTTTTGGGGCTTAAAAATGCAAAAATCTAAAACCACCCTCCAGAGTGTGAAAAGTTGAATAGACTCTGCTGTAGTATTTCTGTCTACACTGCCCAAGACTAGGGTGACCAAACGTCTGTTTTTCCCCGGACATGTGCGTATTTTGCATCATGTCCAGGGCATCCGTGTTTTTTTTTTTTAATAAAGCGATGCAAATGTCCAGGTTTTCAGTACCGTTCATTAAACTGAGCGTCTCTCGTAGTGTCTGTGACTCAGAAGGAGCGAGACACAAACAGTCGGTCAGTCTGCAACATACCGAAGCACAAATGCTCATTTAACGATGACTTGTACAAGAAATTCTCTGTTTTCCATCCCAGTCGGGACAAGTGGGAGTCCATGTGCACAGGTTAGGAGGTGAGAGTGCAGTGTTCCTCGTTTATCGTGGGGGTTATGTTCTAAAAATAACCCTCAATAGGTGAAATCCACGAAGTAGTCAACTTTATATTTTACGTTAATTCTATCTGTTTTAAGGCTGTAAAACCCCTCAGCACACTTTATACACTTTTCTCAGACAGGACAGGTGCAACCCTTTTTACATCCTACTTAAAACTTATTTCTGCTGTTGTCCTTTTGTTATTTTCCTCCTTCTTTATGTAAGGAACTGAAGATTAATTTATTCCGTAATGGAGCCGACAGCGCAGAGTCCTGCACGGGTCCATTTTTGGAGACCCTAGTACAACACCGCACCCGCAAGTACAGGACCGCACCTGCCCATTAACCCGAGATTATATCAAACTTTTGCGCTGCCTACACCATGGACTGAACCAAGACTAAACCAGGACTAACCCAGGACTGATTCCACGACTGAAGAGGAGGACTAATCCATGACTGAACTAGGACTAAAATAGGACTAAACCAGGACTAAACCAGGACTAAACCAGAACTGAAACAGGACTCACCGTCAGGACGGGCTTGAAGGTGACCGCAGGAGAAAGAACTGCCTCACCTCTGTAGCTCACGGACGTAAATGCGGTAATTGCCTGATCGCGCTTTGCGGACAAACTGCTCGGCGTTCTCTCTCTTAAGTCCAAGATTAGTCCTGGTTTAGACCTGGTTTAGTCTTGACTCACACGTGTGAAATTACTACCCGCCTGTAATACACAATACGCGTTCATACTCTGTTAAAAAATAAAAAATCCGCGAAACGGTGAGACCCCCCCATCCCTGAGATGGCGGAGGAAGGGCGGCTCACTTTTCGCCTACGTCACGTTTGGAGGGTGGAACCTGTGCTTTCTCAGGACGGGAGGGGGGAGGAGCAATACAATACTTTTCATAGTTACTGGTCTGTGACTGTCTCCAAGAAATCAGTAAGATTTCAGAACTATTGTGTAATGGATGTTCCAAAACCCAAATTGTGCTTGTTTATGTGCAGAAGATACAATGTGAAAAGAGTTATTTTACATGAGATGGGCTCTTTAAGGTTCATGTCCATTGTGCACTGTCCCTGCCTCATTAAATAAATAAACTAAACTAAACTGTAGCGTTGCTGATGTTTGGTGATTATGATCTGACTGTGACCCCACATCCATGAGGAAAATCACACACACAGACACAAAGTCAGGTCATGCCTCCCTGAAGTCTGGGAGAACCAAATTGCAGCCAGAATGTGTTAAATTCTCCTGTAGTGTGTGGCGGCCTTTACTGACAGTGGGACCATCATTTTTATTCAGGTAAAGTCTGCAGAGAGAGGACATGTCCAAGTGTGTCTCATTCTCAGTATAAGGACAGACCATGGCTCATGTGAAAGATCAGAACCTCCAGAGTTTCCCCAGTGAGCTGCAAACTATCTGGAATTGGATCACAGAGTGTGAAAATCCTCTGTCCAAACTTGGGAAAGTCAAAGCACAGACTCTTTTCAAAACAACATACATCATTTCTTTAACATGAGATGAGTCATAATTTGGTCCTTTGTCTGTTCTTTTGAGAAAATCTGATGTTTCTCAGTCCTCTTTGTGTTATTTTCCCCCCTGTTTTCTTTTTAAATTCAGTTCTGTCAAGTGGACAAAAGTTTTTCAGTGAAGACGTTCCACAGCTCATCTAAGCTGCTTCTTTAGTTCCTTCTTTTTACTGGAACGAAGGCATGTCAGTGTCAGTCACTCCCTGTGAAATCAGGGAGACAGGATACAGCTCCAAATCCACTCGTCCTTGTAAAGTTTCTCAAAGCGTGTGGTTCTAACCGGTCAGATCCAGCTGCAGGTGCTGGGCTTTAGGGAGAGATGAGATCAGATCAGAGAGACACTTGAGGTTTAAACCAACAGGAGCATCAGCACTGGAACTTATTCACTGACTGGATAATCATCAATCAAAACAGACATACAACATAAACAACTTGTAATGTTTTTGTAATTAAAAATAAATCAGCATTGGAATTGTTATCAGTAAAAAATGATGGATATTGAGTTTGAACATGTTCACCTCATATCTGGAGACACACATACGTCATGCTTACAGACATTTCAAATGAAAATCTGACATACTGTCTGTTTCTTTACAATTTTGTCAGCAGTTCTTGTAGTGAAGTTGTTTTTTTTTTTTTTTTTTGTTTTTTTTTAACAAAGTAACGGCACATTTAAAGATGCATTGTGTAACTATTCTCTGTTTAACTATGTAACTAATCCAGGCCAAATAAGGGTTTTCAGTGCAATAAAAACAAATAATAATAATAATAATAATAATAATAATAATAATAATAATAATAATAATAAATAACAAAACAAAATATGTTTTGTATATGACAGTTGACTGAAAGATTGCATACTGTCACTTTAAAGATGCACTATGTGCATGGTGGGGTCCACCACCTGCTTGTTTCTGTTGCTCTGCCTGGAATGTTCCAAAGTGTGTCATTAAACAGCTCTAACATTTATTAACTCTTCCAGACCGCCGGTATTGTATACGATACCTGATAATATGAGAATGTCCTGAGAATGTCCAATAGGAACTTTGTTTTCTGCCAAACACATGTGCTCCATCCATTTTGATTGGGCCAAACTTTGTCAGTGTAGTGAGTCAAAATGGTCGATGCTCTGAGCGTCTGTGTTTGTAAGAGCACTTACCTCTCAAAGAAATGGAAAATTATACATCTTGGTTTGTGTAATTGTGGTTTATTTCAGTCCAAATGTCCAAATCCAAATGTAATAAACTCCATGGAAATACAGGAAGTGATGTGGCTCAGTGCCTGACACCAGCTGTTTCCATGACTGACACCAGGAAAGTCATGGGGACATTGCACTTTTTTTTTTTTTTTTTTTTTTTTGAGGAAATAAGGAGATTTTTCATTTACTTACACGCTTGATATTTTGCACTTGTGTAGCTAAGGCCCTAAATTAAGCATTTTTTTATGTACCAAAATGTGTTTATATGTGTTTGTGGTGTGTTTTTTATGAAAGTGTGTGGATTTTATTTTCCTTTTTTTTTTTTCATTTGTATTTCTGGTTCTGTAATATTTATTACAGCATTATAACACAACTACAGCAGCAGATGTGAAATAAAAGGTTGTACTGAAAAAAAAAGATGTAGAACACTTCATTAGGGGGTAAAATTGGGAGTTGTAAATGTGAAATTAAGAAAAAAATCCAGGTGAGAACAAATGTACTAAAATTGCCTTCAGGTCTAGAAGGCTTAAATTACAGCTGGTTTTATAGCTTGAAAATACCTGGAAAAACAGACATTCTGACTGTGAGTTCGGTCGCCTCTCCACAGATCTGTGAAACACTCCAGACAAAGCAATAACATCTCCATGAAGAAAAGCATTTAACGGGCCCTGCACTGGAAAAGTTAAACAGTTCACCTTTAAGTAGATATTTGCAGTCCTCTTTCCACCACTGAGTCCATCTAACTTCTCAGGCTCCTCCCAACCTCTGCCCACAGACCGTCCCCTCCATATTACCTCTCGTCTAATGAACCTTAAGAAGTGTACATCCATCCACATGGCGCACAAACTGTACTCGGAGCAAATGAGTTTAATTAAAGCGTAGCGATGCATGAGATGAGATGAGGTGCCAAAGATCGCCCAAACGAGAGGAACAACAGAGCGGGAGGGAGGAGAGAGAGAGAGAGGTAGGGGGGGTCTCACCGGGCTCTCCACAGTACCGGGGGGTCCTCCTGTCTGCACACACATCAGGTGAGTCTGACCGAGTGTCTAATTAAAAGTGTCAAACCAAATATGGAAAACGGAGGAAGTGCAGCTGTGAACTAATAACGTTATTTTAGGTGACTTTGCCCCAAAATACAAGAACCAATCCAAAGAGGACGGACAGTTTTTAGAACTTTTCTGTAATATACATGGGCCGGGTCAAGCAGAAGTACTCTAGTTTATGAAACTGTTTACCTTTTTTGAAGTAATATTAAAGTATTCGGAAGAAAAAAGTTGACAAATGATGCAAAATCATGCACCTTCTACTTGTTTGCACAATTTTCCCTCCGTTACTTTTCCCTCCGTTACCATGACCTTTCTTAATAAAAAATCTCATTAGTCAAAAAGTAAGAGGTTTTTCATCCTAATCTTGTACCATATGGTAGAAAACTTTATAAAGCAAATATTCAAACCAGTTTGTTAAGGATATGTAAGTGAGAACCGCTAGTATCGCTGTTTGGATTTATTGCCCAAAAAGTGCTGCATATTTCATTCCCTCCGTTACCGACATGAGTTTTTAAATTTTTTGTCAACAACTTGAAAGAATATCACAGGTTTAACTTTACCCTGTTGGAGTGTAACTCTTTCCTACATTCTGATACTTTACTTATTTCAATAGTCCCTCTAGTTTCTGAATAAGAGACATTTGAATGTATAAAATCTGCCCCTGTTTCCCTCCGTTACCACTTGTACCTGTATGTCGTTTTCCTTGTGGAAGTTCCTGCACTTGCTTGTCTCCATGGAGATGTTATTGCTTTATCTAAAATGTCCCACAGAATGGCTTTAAACTTATGGAAACAAGACCAAGTTACAGATCAGATTTGTGGAGAGAAGTTCCCGCTCACAGTAGGAATGCATGATTTTCAAGGCATTTCTGAGCAATAAAAAATACCCATAATCAGATAAAATCAAGTTAGACACGTTTAATGCCCTACAATGGAACTTTCCAATCAAAACAACAGCATCTGCAAAGAGGCAAGCAAGTTCTAGACAAGCTTTAAATATGATAAAATGAGAAAAGAAATGGTGAACCAAAAGGAACTCAGACTGAATCCATTTGTTCTTCTAAGAGTTCACAGTGTAAAAGTTCTGAGCATCTGAGTCTCAAATGCAGAACAGTGGAGCTCAAACGTGATCGTCTAATTCCTTGGTCTTCTTTTTTTCCTCTAAACTTCCTAAAAAAAAAAAAAAGCTTGGTCAGTGGACTCACTCTGCCACTGCACCCAACAGATCAGTGTGTGGAGGCAAAACAACATTCTCCAACTAAACTCAGACAAGACTGAAGTCATAGAAACAAAGAGACAGTGTCAGCAGTCACCTCCAGTCTCTCTCTCTAAAACCTTCAAATCAGGCAAGAAATCTAGAAGTAATAATGGACTGAGACTTGAACTTTAACAGCCACATCAAATCAATAACATCTGCAGCCTTTTACCATCTAAAAAAACATGTTAAAAAAAAAAAAAAATCAAAAGTTTACTGTCTAAATCAGACTTGGAGAAACTTATCTATGCGTTTATCTCCAGTAGGTTAGATACTGTAATGTTCTGCTCACTGTCCTCTCCAAACGAGCTGTGAGACGCTGCAGAACATCCAGAACGCTTCAGCTCGGGTCCTGACTCGAACTAGGAAGTACGAGCGCATGTGTCCTGTGCTCAGGTCTCTGCACTGCCCCCTGTGGCTCAGAGACTTTAAAGCGGCTCTGCTTGTACAAGTGTCTTTATGGCCGAGCACCAAAGTACAACTGTGACATGTTAGAGCCACATGAACCAGCTGCACTGTGAGGAGCTCAGGGACCCACCTCCTGCTGGGGCCCAGAGTCAGAACAAAACACGGGGAGTCAGAGTTCAGTTTCATGAAGCTAAACCTGGAACAGTCTGAACATGTGAGACAGACTCTACTGTGACTCTGTTTAAACCCAGACTCAAAACAGTTCTGTTCAGCTGTGTATGACTGAAAGGTTTTCTTTTTTCATTCTGCATTCTTCTCTCTGATTTAACCCTTCCTGTTATGTTCATTTCTCAGGAACAGCTATGTTATTTCTGAATCAGTTTGACCCGGTGCTTTTTTAATTATCCAAAGATGTCTGAAACCAAAAAATCCTAACATGCATTGTTAATATTTCATTACTAACTCAATTAGTAACTATTCTATCAATATTTAGTGCAATGGTGTTCCTTACCTCTAACAGGTCATGGATCAATTGTGATAATTCACTAGTTTTTCATTAAAAAATATGTTTTTTTTTTATTATATATATTTTTTTTACTTTTTTAATGTTTCACCAGTGTGTTACTTTTGAAAGACCAACATATAAAGCACAATAATTTTACACAACAATGAAACATAACTTTTAAATTTAGTCTTACATACCTGCACTGTTTGTGAACCAGAAATACAACAATACAACAATACAACAACAACAATACAACAAACAAGCAATCGCAATACAGTGGTCCCTCATTTTATCGTCAGGTCTGGACAGTCACACATCACAACACTTTTAACATCCTTCTTAATGTCTCTCTCTTTTAATTTTATGATGATCATTTATGTTTTGATTTGTTTGTAATGTGATTTTTATGTATTTCTTATCCTGTAAAGCCCTTTTATTTACTTTGTGTACGAACTGTGCTGTACAACTTACCTTGCCTTGTCACTGAACAAACTTTATTTTCTACTGTATCTCTGTGTATGTGGTATAATGAATAATCACACTCTCCCCTTTAGTCCTCCAGACCCCGCCCCTTCTTCTGACCACATATCCAAGTGGTCTGGGTCACATTCGGGTCGTCATTAAAAGATCAGACCAAAAAATCAGGCCAAAAAAATCGTATTTGGGTCACGTTCGGGCTGCAGTTTCAACCCAGCCTTAGTCCGCTTCTTTATAGAGTCGAAGCTAATCTATGTTTACACTAGACCAGGGATTCCTCCTTTAAGAAATATCCTTATTTTACAGTGAACCAAAAGCACAGCAATCTCACACACTGTTGGGGCAGCCTATTGTATTTGGAAGTGTTCCTAATTCGCCGCCTGGAGACAATGGAACGGGAAGACCCACTTAGCTGTTTTTACGACTGCGCCTCCGTCCCATTGTTCAACTGCTTATCGGAGAGGCTCCCCCCAGCTCGTAAACCGCCCCGGGATCACACTGCAGGTTTATGGGAGGAGTAGACTGTGAATAGAAGTCAGGTCGCCTCATAATGTACAGCACGGATATGAATAAACAGACAGATATATGTAAAAGAGGTTGAGAGGTTCAATTCCGAGACAGTGTGGAGTTATCTGTTTGGCGTTTTGGTAGATGGTATTTGTTTTGGTAGATGCTTATAGATGCATCACGAATTTCGGACTTCTGGTCATCGCGCAATGCATACAGGGAAAGATTTTCTGAAAAAGTAAACATCAAACCGCCATGTTTGTTTTCCCAGTGGGATGCGTCTATTGACAAAGCCAGTCTTTTCAAGTCTTTTGAACCGTATCACTTTTGTTTCTGGTTCTGATATCGTCATATTTTAGTTTTGGGATTTGGACATTGTAATTGTGTGGTTGTTGGATGTCCTCACAGCAGAAAACTGCTCAAAAAACAGACTTCGGAAGTTTGCGGACTCCATAACTGCAAAAGGGAATCAGATGTGTGTGACTGCAAACCTCTGTTCAAACTGTTTTCCTTCCGAACGGAATTGAAGAACAGTGAAAGGTGAAGACGATGGGCAGGATTGATCCACAGGAAGGACCAAGGAAGGAAACATTTGACTGCTGAAGTTGAAGTTTACAGAGAACATTTTGTATGTTCTGCTTATACAATATAACTGTATAAACAAATGTAATACCCATAATCCACACACAAAATTCCATTCAATTTCAGCTTCATCAAGGGCAGCACCATGAGGATATTACATAAGTGGGGCAAAACCTTGTGTCATTTTTTGTAAAATGAATGAAATTTATAATAATAATATGCGATAGGCAATAGAACTTGATCCCATACTCCCTTATGCCGGGTGTACACTGTGGGATATTTTCGGTCGTGTCACTCAGCCCCATATTAAACTGTACGACCAAATCACAGGGTTTTAAAGTTCACAGCTCACGAATCATGTTCTCACACTGAACGAACTGATGCGTGGATGTGACCTGCCTGCGCACACTGTACGTTCACATAACGACCAGAGTTGTTGTTCCAGAAGTAGAAAACCACGAAGAAGAAAACCACAGACGCGCAGAGACACAATGCTGATCCAGGCAAAAAACAAACACGCTGCCTTGGCAATTTGTGCCATTCTCTGCGCAGACAAGCCCAAAAAGAAGAGGCAACGAATATGGTCAAAGAAATGGCTGTGTAGACGTGGGCAGACGTGGGCAGACGTGGACAGACGTGGGCAGTACAGGTTGTCAGTTCTTCAGAGGGAACTGGAGGTAAGTAGCATCAGGTTTTTTGCCAAACTTCTGTTCTGTGTTGCTCGATTAGCTGCGCCTCCATGTTCTGGTTCCAAAACACTCACCGGCTCCATCGTCCTCCACAACCTCATATCCTGCTTCTGCTTCTGTGTCCGCACATGCTCAGTCTGACAGATTCTGGCAAATCAGCTCGTGCAACTACTTCAACGATGCGAAATCCTCACAAGAGGCGACTGGATTTCAAACAAGTTTGATTTTCTTGCGACTTACGAATGCCGATCAGGAGCTGGTCGTGAGGTATAAATCTGTTTTCTTTATCTCATGTTTACTACGCGAAGCACGACACAGGATGAAGCCAAAACTCAGCCCCAAAACAGTTGCACGAGTGAAAAATCGGCTCAGAAAAGGTCAAAAATCGCACAGTGTACACCCGGTTTTAAAATAAAGCGTTTATGGCCAAATATAGAGAAAAGAAATGAATCCATCCAGTCAGTACTGCACAGGATATGGTCCCATATACAGTAATCCTCGAGGAAAGTTGGCTCCCCACTGCCCTAATATTGCCCTCTCCTTTCTCTCTCCTCTCCTCTTTCCCTCTCCTCCACTCTCATCCCGTCTTCATCCGTTGCTGTCGCGTATCTCTATTATGGCTCCTCGGAGGGTACGGAAGCGCGATGAAACCAGGGGAGCGGCCATTCGTTTTAAGCCCGGCTAAGTTAGCATTATCCGGGGGAGCGGGGTATGAGAGGAGAGCCTGGGATTGCTCGCGTGGATGATTTACTGTACAAGTGCTTCATATAGCAGAATACAATAGAGTCGCACTATAAAAGAGTGGAGATATCAATACTCCTGTGTGACACGCTGCGCTTTAACTGTCACACTGCAGATCTGGTTTAGGGTTAAAAGGGGAGTATTACGCAAAATCTACTTTTTAGAGATCCCTTGTCAAAAAATATGCCTGAGTTGTTTCATAAACCATTTGAGTAATCTAGTGATCTCTTCCTTAAGGTTTGCTGTTAGAGTCTGTCAAATGCTCCGCCCACAAGCCTACACAATAATTCTCCATAAATATACAAAAGGATAAAACAAAACAATACACTACAACTTCACAAACCTGATGCGATGTGCAGTAGTAGTGCTCTGAATGTCTTCCAGGATCATTAAAGTATCTATCTGCTTTCATTAGTGGGATGCACGCTGATTGTGTTGTGATAGCGCTCTGAAGGGGGAGTGATTAAGCGCTGGGAGCGAAGAGAGGGAAGACTGAGAGCATCAAAACGAACCTGAAACTAATTACACCTTTTAATATGTTGTTTTTCGGAGAATATAGCATTTTCAAAACAATAAAAGGTAACGCGGTGATCCAAATATGTTGTGAATGAATTTAAATAATACAGCTGTCCCTCGCTATATCGTGAATCAGGTCTAAACCAGGACTAATCTTGGACTTAAGAGAGAGAAGACCGAGCAGTTTGTCCGGAACGCGCGATCGGGCAATTGCCGCTCTTACCTCCATGAGGTGTGGAGCTCTCCGTCGGTCCTTTCTCCTGTAGTCACCTCAGAGCCCATCCCTACAGTGAGTCCTGTTTCAGTCCTAGTTAGTCCTGTTTTAGTCCTAGTTCAGTCCTGGATTAGTCCTCCTCTTCAGTCCTGGAATCAGTCCTAGTTTAGTCCTGGTTTAGTCTTGGTTCAGTCGGTAGTTTATGCAGTGCAAATGTTTGATATAATCTCGGGTTAACGGGCGGATGTAGTGTAGAACTGCGTGGGTGTGGTGTTGTTGGCTGCGGGTCTCCAAAAATGGACCTGTGCAGGAATCTGTGCTGTAGGGCTCCATTACGGAATAAATGAATCTTGGGTTTGTTACATGAAGGAGGAAAATAACAAAAGGACGAGAGCAGCAATAAGTTTTAAGAAGGATGCAAAAAGGGTTGTAACTGTCCTGTGTGAGAAAAGTGTAAAAAGTGTATGCTGAGGGGTTTTACAGCCTTAAAACAGATTGACGTTGTAAAATATAAAGTTGACTACTTCGCGGATTTCACCTATCACGGGTTATTTAGAACGTAACCCCCGCAATAAACAAGGGATCACTGTAGTTCCAGGGTCTATCCACATGAAACTAAAACTGCACAATTTCCCACAACTCTTCTGTCGGCATGAATCAACAAAAGTGAAATGATTTGAATTCAGAAAGTGGTGCCATTTTTCCAATCTCAAAGACGTGATCGAAGTCTGTAGAAAGGACTTAAAGCCAGAAAATGAATGTGGCAAGTTTATGGAGCTAATTCCTAAAGACTAATGACAAAGTTTAGTATTTGGACATTGTAATTTTGGAGATTTCTTTCAAAAACAGTCCATCTCCCATAGAGTTATAACCAAACCCCTGTCAGTAGGGGTAGTTTTCAGATTCAAGAGTGTGATGATGTCATACTCAGATGGGGTCAAGAGACACATTTCCCCACGGGTTCTATTCAAGCTTATGTTAAAAAAACGTAGGACATTTGGAAACACGCAGATGATGATTTTGGGCTCTTTTGACGATAGTAACTCTGACAAAATCCCACCCAGTTTTCTTTATCTAGATGTAATTGTATTCTTTCAATTCTCCTTTTATAAATTGCCTATTCAATTGTGTATTACAATTTGTCTAACTAACCAAAAAAAAAAAAAAAAGATGTCATAGTAGCGTTCTGTTATGTTTGGCAGATCAACAGTTCCAGCCAGCTGTCTGTAAGTGACATGGAAGACACGATTGGAGTCCCGTCCACCAGGCAAAGCTTTGGCAGGTTGTGAAGCCGCTGCTGCTCAATCCACGGTTTTATCACATGCCCAGTGTTGGAAACTACACCGGAAGTCGTCATCCGCATGCTTCCAAATGTCTACCGAGTAGCATTGTGTGACTTTCTCTCTCAAGTCCAAGATTAGTCCTGGTTTAGTCCTAGTTCAGTCCTGGTTTAATCCTGGGTTCAGTCAGTCTGGGTTCAAAACACATGTAGTAACATAGGCCTACAACATTAAATCTAACCTATGAAATGCTCTGCCTTACTCTTTCGTCTTCTTATTCTGCTTGTTCTCAGTTCATATGCAGCACAAAAAGTCTGGCATCTTCGCTCACTGATACTGTGAAAAACTTTACCTTAGACCATGATCCCCCTGTGCTAAGATGGCGGTGGTATTAATGCACTAAGAGCCTGAGTGCAAGATCTATCGTTCTATATCTAGGTCTACATTGATAGAGGGGACTTATCCAGTACTTATTATAGATGCACATGTACACTCCACTCACACAGATCAGTAGTCTAACTCATTACCTCCTGGTGAGAGGGAGAAGAAAGGAAAACCACTTCCCGACATCCGGGGTGTTCCTGAGAGACGCCGTTGAAATGTCACTAACACATTTGCATGACTTCACTGTCTTTGCTGATTCAATGGAAAGTTACTCAGAAAATGCTCAGGTAAAGGGGCGGGACCACACTGCTCAAGTAAAGGGGCGGGACCTCACTGCTCAGGTAAAGGGGCGGGACCTCACTGCTCAGGTAAAGGGGCGGAGCCTCACTTTTCAGGTAAAGGGTTGAGGCCTCCCTGCATAGGTAAAGGGGTGGGGCCTCACTGCTCAGGTAAAGGGGCGGGGCCTCACTGCTCAGGTAAAGGGGCAGGGACTCACTGCTCAGATAAAGGGGTGGGGCCTCCCTGCTCAGGTAAAGGGGCGGGGCCTCACTGCTCAGATAAAACTGGCGGGGCCTCCCTGCTCAGGTAAAGGGGTGGGGCCTCACTGCTCAGGTAAAGGGGTGGGGACCTCACTGTGCAGGTAAAGGTGCGGGGCCTCACCGGGTCACATGGGTGGTCACAAGCGAGCTAGCGTTACCCAGTAGTTTTTCAGTTAGTCACTCTCACCTTTTTGTTGAAAATCTAACTCCTGAACAGGACCACAAACACTCGTATAAACGTATTCGTCACAGGCTCCTGAAAATGTGCTGTTCCACTGCAGAACATTCCTCCGTAGACATACATGCAGAACACCCCCAGCACGATGTCACTGCAAAGCATCAGTAGCCCTGCCCTAACCTTGCTTCCATCTGAAACTACGACATCAAATTCTAGAAAGTGAAGCCACCCCCATGCACTGACGATATCTTTTCATCCGCAGATATATTGAATGTATTCCCAACCTGACGCCTCTTAAATGGTCCAAAACTCAAACTGAACCCCGCCATTGTAAGCCCACACATCCCTCTCTCCTTTTTACTACCCCTGTCACCGTGGAGACTGTGATGGAAGCTGGTAGTGCACTTTGAGTTTCTGGCAGCAGCAGTCTGTATGCATCCAGAGTAACATTGTGAGAGAACAGGCTGTGTCAGAGCAGGGGCCCGCTCTCTACATCATAGTGACAGTAGACATTACCTCCTCCTCTCCTCCTCCTCTCTCCTCTCTACGGGCCTGAGAGGAGAAAGCATGGCTGCGTCCAAAATCTGTGTACTCCAATCTTGGAAAACTCAACTCCCACGCTGGTTGTCAAAGCAGACCTATTCTGCAAAATCAACTTTTCGGAGCTTTTAACCATGTTACAGTTGTTTCTCTTCTCATTTACTCACCCACAGTTGTGTTTGGAATGATTTCTGCACGTTTCAGTAATCTTTAACCGCTTATTTTCAAAACATCATAATGAGATCAACCTGTTTTCGATCGTCAGCGTTGTGTGGTCATTTTGGTATAAATGAAAAAAAACATTCTTCGACTCACTAACATGATCTGCAGCTATCCATCGGAGGGTTTGACAACTTCATGGCTTTTTGTTGTGATGACATTTACGGTGATGTCAGCTCCCACTGGGCACCACCGTTTTCCAACACAGACTTTTTCCAAACAAAACAGTTTCCAAAGTGCTGTGCAGAGGTCATAAAATGAAGACAACAAAAAGGTAAATTGCTAAAAATGTGAACATACCAATCCTTAAAAATATATATATGTAAAAATCAAATAAAAGCAAAACCATAAAAGTCATAAAATAGTAATGAATAAGTAAAATAAATAAAAGCTAGTAAACCAGAAAAGTCACGTGGTGTTAAAAGCCAGAGAATAAAAGTGGGTCTTAAGACAAGCCTTAAAACATTTCACTGTGGGGCTGTTGGGACGTGGGGGGGAGATTGTTCCAGAGCTTTGGGCCGCTCACAGAGAAGGCCCTGTCCCCTCTGGATTTATGTCTCAACTTAGGCACCATGAGCTAGAGCTGGCCCTGGCCTTATATGAATATTGCAAATTAAAATGTCCAACTTAACATAATGAGCCACAGGTAGTGAAGACTGTAACAGTTTAGCAGACACAAGCACAAGTGTCTGCTTTAAGGACCCTGTACGTCTTAAACACGTCGTCTAGTACACAATGGTTTGCAGTGGTCCAAAATGATTCCTCACTTTCATCACAATGAGGTGATATTGTAGCCTAGACTATACTAGACAATGAGGGTAAAGTGCCTTGCCTAAGGACATGATTGCCCCACTGGGTCACCTCGAATGCCCAGGCGGTCTCTCATCCTGGAACTGACCGGGCTCGGCCCTGCTTAGCCTGTGAGCTCAGACTTTGAGCAGGAGATTTGGCCAGCTCCAATAAGACATATTACTGAACGAGGACTATCCCACAGGATGAGAACACTGTAGAGTTCAGCTGATGTTAAAAGCACGAAACACCACTAAGCCAAGTTAGAGGTCAGATCTGTGGAGAGGTTAGCCCCTTCACAGCAAGAATGCATGTTTTTTATGCAGTTGTCATGGGGACAAGTAAGTGGCAGACCCACATCAGTTTATCTCAGGGGTCTCCAACCTTTTGCCTCCTGTGAGCTACTTTCTGTAAAACCAAAATGCCACAGAGCTTCACGAGAGTTTTGTGCGGGACGTGTGATATTTTTGATCATTTCACTCCGCCCCAGCTCAAACTGTACGACCAAAACACAGGGTTTAAAAGTTCACAGCTCATGATTCATGTTCTCACACTGTACAAACGACTTCAGCAGAGCGAAACTCTCATGAGAGGCGACTGGATTTCAAACAGGTTTGATATTCTTGCGACCTATGACTGTCGATCGGGAGCAGGTCGTGAGGTATTAATGAATTCTCATTACTCCACGTTTACTACACCAAACACGACACACGATTAAGCCAAAAGTCGTCCCGATCCCAAAAATAGTCACATGAGTGAAAAGTCAACTCACAAAGGGCCAAAAATCACACAGTGTACGCCCGGCTTTAGCGGAGGCCAGAAACAGAGGAAATATAAGAGTCACAGTAAACTTCAGATGAGGTACAGTTAGAGGCCTATAAAATATAAACCATTATCCAGTTATCAATTTACAGAGTTAGACATCAAAATACCTATGTCCATTTACATGGACATAGGCATTTAATCAGTGACATTTTAGTTATTCAGTGAAATGTGTTTAATTCAAACATTCAAACTTTGGCGAGCTACTTGGAGGGGGGTGGAGAGCTGTATTTTATTACTTATCTTTCTATTTTATTTTGACTTGTACATTGACATTTATATAATTATGTTTCATTTGACTCTGTTTCTTGATCTTTTTTGCTACTTATTTAAAATGTATTATTACCATTTATATTTTTGCTCTTTGTTATTGGGTCCGGTCAAGTGGTAACAGAGGGAAACAGGGGCAGACCTTTGTCAAGACCTTTTCTTCTGGTTAATACTTTTCTGTGGCGAAATGTCTGTGTAAATGTGTGGCGTATTTTCCAGCAGCTTCATAAATCTGCCCCATCACCAAATCATCAACCAACAAGCTCCACAAAGGATAAACATTCTAATATGAAGAATTTATCCACAACTATCAAGAGAAGAAAGACAAAAGCTTAAAGGAAAACAACAACGATGCATTAATGACACTGAACAAAACTAACGTTATGGTCTTTAGGCCAAAGAATGTGATTTTCAACATTAATCATTGTACTTTTATACTTTTCTATTCCCATGTGTCCTTATATGGGTCCGGTCAAGCTGTAATGGAGGGAAACAGGGGCAGATTTTTTACATTCAAATGTCTCTTATTCAGAAAGTAGAGGGACTATTGAAATAAGTAAAGTATCAGAATGTAGGAAAGAGTTACACTCCAACAGGGTAAAGTTAAACCTGTGATATTCTTTCAAGTTGTTGACAAAAAATTTAAAAACTCATGTCGGTAACAGAGGGAATGAAATATGCAGCACTTTTTGGGCAATAAATCCAAACAGTGATAACTAGTGGTTCTCAATTACACATCCTTAACAAACTGGTTTGAATATGTGCTTCATATAGTTTTCTACCATATGGTACAAGATTAGGTTGAAAAACCTCTTACTTTTTGACTAATGAGATTTTCTGAATACTTTAATATTACTTCAAAATGAAAGGAAACGATTTCTATAAAATATGTCAGTCCTTCCAAGCAATTTTTTATTATTTTAAATAATTTTATATTTTTTTTTAAATCATGTATCTTCATCAACAGTTCAAAGATGGAATAACACAAGATATGATGAAATACATCCATTTATTTACATGATTTGCAGCTCTTTGAAATTTGGGAAATTTTTGTTCCATGTTTCATACATGGTCTGTTTAAAACGTATGGAACTTTAGAACCAAAAATGGTACAGAGAAAAGGTCAACAGTTTCATAAACTAGAGTACATATGTATCTGTTCAATACATTTTTATATCAGATGCATTAACTTGAATTTTTGGCCTTGCTGTTTACTTCTGCTTGACTGGGCCTTATTATATTATATTGTGATGTGTGAGTGAATGTGTCCAAATCATTTCCCTTGTGGATGGATAAAGTTTGTCTGAGTCTAAGTCACAGTTGGAGACCCTGCTCTGTATACTACACCTTTAATATGACACCTTCTGCTGACTCTGTGAATGTATGTTTGTCTAAAAATGCACTGTGTAACTTTTCTGGAGTAGGGAACACCACCAGCTTGTCTCCAGGGTGATGACATTGCTTCAGAATGTTCCATAGCCTGGCATTAAACTTGTCTATTTTGCATTTATTTAATTACAGTAATTAAAAATGACTCAAAACTACTTTGTAAGCAGGGTCATAGCCTCCATCTCTACTCACCGAGACGAGCAGAAAAGCTCCAGAGTACTTTTAATGTTCCATTTAGGACTCAGTAGCAGACAGAAATAGGTTGGATGTATATATGTACATCTGTATTACACCAAATGGACTCTTGTGAGCTTTTAGTCATGTTACAATGTTTTTTCCTCCTCAAAATCAGACCTGGAGTTGTGTTTTGTTTCATTCACACATGTTTGAGTAATCCTTTATTATTAGTCTGTACATCTCCATCTTCAAAATGCTCTGTCCCACCTTGTGATGTCATGAAGTGGTAGTTTTCAAGTTACAGCAGGGACCAACAGCCTCCTTTTACCTTTAGTTCAGTAGATTGGCATTTCCAGAGCTGATTCAAGTGAAGGTGTATGGAGTTTAAAAACACAGCGGAGCACTTCCTGTATAAGCACCAGTGTTGGGAGTAACACATTACAACAATAATGAGTTACTGTAATGCTTTGCTTTTTGGTGTAACGCAGTAAAATAAGGCATTACAGAAAAAAAAAAAAAAAATCTTAATATTTTACTCGGTACAAATGTCAGTAACACGTGTTACAGTGCATTTTTAAAGTGGATTGAAGTGGTCATTTTCTTGTTATTCTTCATACAAATTTGCTAAAATCACTGCGAGATCAGCAGCAGTGAAACATCTGATTAGATCAGAACAGATACATAACATCATTGTGAATCATGTCAAATGTATTATTAAAAGCTGCCACACACTACAGGAGAATTTGCCCGAATTTACCCACGACTGGCATGAACCGACTTTTGTCTTTGTGTGCGATTTTGAAGCCGCTGTGCTCCTCGTGTGTGTGACTCCTAGCTGCTCTGTCGGAATATAACTGCTAAACATCAGCAACGCTACAGAGACAGTCAACAAAACAAAACATCAGAGGCAGAAGAGTGACAGACAAACTCAGGAAACAGCAGAAATAACTATTCCTCACCTCTCATAAAGTTGTAAATATAAACTGCAGCATTTCATCCACATTAACCCTTCCAGACCGACGGTATCGTATACGATACCGGTGGACATGTTTTACATAACCGCGCATAACTTTTTAACCATAAAAGATTTTTTTTTCCTTGTATAGATAAGACCCGTGGCTTTACGAGCATCTTTACAGCATCATCCTACGTCACACGCACGCTGCGTGGTGACGTAGTGAAAACAGGTGTCCAATAGGAACTTCGCTCTTCGGCGCGCGTGACGCGCTCCATCCATTTTCATTGGCCCAAACTTTGCCAAAGATTGTTGTAAGTGAAGATAGTTACTCCTCTGAGCGTCTGTGCTCATAGCATTTGATAAAGCAGACCTAAGTACCATTATTTCTCAAGTAAATGGCAAATTACGCATCTTGGTGTGCGTAATTGCGCATCCCTTACTATTTTCATTTGAAAAGTTTTTTTTTACTTGCAAATGATACATAATACACCCAACAGGACGTAAACAGACTAGTGTCGAGCAATGAATCGGGTGCGCGCGGGTGTGAGCAGGTGCGCGCAGATGCGCGCTTGGCGTAGACCCGACGCACATTCGTGTGCCAAGGCATTTGTTGTTTTGCGCACAGAGGATAAAGAGCTCCGGGAAGTCTATCAGAAGAAAGAAAGAACGAAACGAACAGAAATGGCACGCAAAGCGTCACTTTCCTTGCTGGAAGCAGTGGCGATGGTAACGGAGCCTGGCAGTGACGCCGAGTCCGATGTGGACACTTTTTATACAGATGAAGAGTTGGATTACCTGGAGGATCTGGACCCTATTGAAGAGTAAGTAGCAAATATTTCATAGTTATTTAGAGCAAACATCATGCAACACTTGTAGTAAACGGGCGTAAATACATAATAGTAGCATGCGTAATGCCTATTTACGTATTGTTTGGATACAGTTTTATTTGATGCGTGAGGGATATAATCATTTAGGTGGGGGATGAGATTGTGAACTTCAGACAACTGTTTACCTGTGTTGCACTAGACTTATGACATGTATGTTGTTGTTTGTAATAACGAGCTACAAACTACATGTGTAAAGTGGATGAAGTGGTTTGGGATGTGTGGATGTCCTAATTAGTGAGGTCATAATATCTTGACACCATTTGGGTGGGGATGGGGTTGTGCATTGTGTTTGCCCCTGCTGCACTAGACTTAGACTTGTTGTAGTACATATGTAATACACAAGTTTTACACAAACTAACATTTTTTCCTTTTCTTTTGTTTAGTGCTGAGTCAGAGGATGTTCCTCAGGCTCCTCCAGATTCCCCTGTGCCATTCACTTCAGGTGTCTCCCCAGCTTCATCAGTGTCTACAGCCCCAGCCACCCGTCCAGAACCATCAACACCTTCAACACCTACGATCTCCTCTGAGAGCAGGAGGAGGGGCAGGGATGGAGGGCATGGAAGATCCAGATCTCCACTCCTCAGTACTTCATCTCCATCACCACACTTACTAACCACCACACCAGGAAGACCGCAGCAGGCAAGGATCATATGGGAGGCTGTCATGTGTGCACTGCTGACAAACACAGGGGAAGAGGCAGTGTACTGCATGGAAATGCAAGGCCTGTGATGTGGCACTATGCCTGGTGCCTGATAAGAACTGCTTCCATGATTGGCACTAGTGAAGGACTTGGACGAGTGCACTTTTTTTTGTTTTGAGGGCAAAAATGACATTTTTAGAATACCTACAAACTTCATATTTTGCACTTTTGTAGCTAAGACCCTAAACTAAGTATTTATTATGTCTAAAAAGTTGTTTATACATGTTTGCTGTGTGTTTTGAATAAAGGAGTGTGAATATTATTTTCCTTTTTTTTTTTTTCCTTTGTATTTCTAGTTCTATAGCTTTTATTACAGCCATATGACACAACTACAGCACTCAGATTGTGAAAGAACAGGTTGTACTGAAAAAAAGGATGTATAGCACTTCATTAGGGGATAAAAGGGGGAGTTTTAATAGCAAAATTAGGAAAAAAATCCAGGCGAGGACAAATGTACCAAAAATGCCCTTAGGTCTGGAAGGGTTAACCACAGAATTTGTCCTCTGCAAATAATGACATCCAGTCCACAAAACCATGCTGTTAGTCCAGTTTGAGGCATTCTTTAAAAGTAAAAAGGTGAGAGTAGTTCCATTGTTTACATCCACACAGCGCATGGATCAAAGTGATGCTGCGGATTAGTGACAGCGACTAAACCTCCTGTTCAGCTCAGTCAGATCCCACATCACCTTCTACTGGACGTGTGATGAGTTACATCTTATATTCTCAACTCCATATTTCCCGTTATTTTGGTGAGTAATATTGTAATGTAACGAAATAACTTTGAAATGACAGTAACAAGTACTACGGACTATAATTCACACTTTTTTTCATGGTTTGCGTGTTTTCTGCGACTTATACTGCAGTGCGACTTATATATTAAAAATTCACACTGACAGCCGCGAGTGGGCGCTCTAGGCTTGTGTGTCAGTATCTGCTATTACTCCTGTACATGCTCCTGTACCACTGTCATTTCATCCTTTACTGCACATGCCTCCTGCAGAAAAAGCCGCTGTCCTGCTGCAAGTAGAGAAATATGCAGCAGAAAAAGGTAATCAACCAACAGAGAGAAAGTTTAGAATGAGCGAGAAACTTGTGAGGGACTGGCGGAAAGCGGGGTTGGAGAACACAGCTTCCATGCAACTTTCCTGGAAGTCACTGGATGGATCGACAAAGCCTGGACTTCAGTGACACCGAAACCTTCCTGTCGGGATTCAGAAAGGCCCGAATAATTCTAACTGGAACTGATGCTGAGTCTGACAACAGCGACACAGAAGAGGAAGCGGCGCAACTGTTTACATCATGGATCTATGGTTTATCTCTGGAGGTTGCACAGAAGTGACACCGAGGATGAAGAATTGAATGGATTTAGTGATTTGGAGTGAGATCGTGAGTTTGGTAAACTTATGCTATAGTTATCTGAAGAACTGTTCATATGTTACATTAACATATTAACGCCTATTCAGTCTGTTGTTATTACTAGAACTTGCTTTTCAAGATGAAATGTTGGTTCTTGGTCTGATTTTATTAAATACATTTCCCCAAAAAGTGTGACTTTTTTTTATTTATTTTTTTTACTTCAAACTTTATTGCATGTAAATATTAACTTTTTGTATTTCACACACATTTATTTATTTATTTATTTTTTTTATTGGATCATTTGTGGCAAACAAAAACAAAACATAAACCACGACTACAAGGGTTATGACAGGACACATGAACAACAAGTTTGCATTCACAACTCCACTCATTGGACATACAAGAGACAACATACAAATTAAAACAAACAAAACTCAATGCACAATTCAATTCAACTCCAGAGCTCCAGATTTTCCAAAACACAACAGTCTATCGTCTTTTTAAAACAGGGGTGTCAAACTCATTTTGGTCCGGGGGCCGTATCCAACCTACTTTGATCCCAAAGGGGCCGGATCAGAAAACTCATGGCATATAAACTCCAAAAATAACAATAAGTTCAAATATTTGTGCAGAGAAACACAAATCTATTACAGAAAACCTTTTTTAATTGATGAACTCTTTTTTTTATCATTTTTAATATATATTATAATATGATGAACAGCCTGAAACTTAAAAAAAAAATGTAATTTCAACACAAAGTTTTAACATGAACTTGTATGCAAATAGGAATAAGTCAGTTATTCTTGGAAAATCCTGCACTCTGCGTCCACTTTTCTCATTTTTGACATTTTGCTGATGAGGGTGTCACGGTCAACAGTCAAAACGATCGTCCTTTATTTCCTTCATTTGTGCTGCTCTGGTGGGAGGGGCCACGCACAGAGGCGCTGGATATGCTGCTATGCTCAGCAGCGCAGAAAATTACCAATATTTTAATAGAAAATATAATTAAAATATTTAAGTAGAAAATCAGCAGAGGGCCAGATTAAAGGTCTTGGAGGGCCAGATCTGGCCCCCGGGCCATATGTTTGACACTCGTGTTTTAAAAGGTTTCTACAGTGTTGGACTGTTTAAAGTCATTGCTCCGATTATTTTACACACCAAAATCTCTACCAGAAACACAATCACTTTCTTCCTCGTTCCTCGTTCTTATCTTTAAACACAAAAAAGTGTGATTTATAATCCAGTGTGACTTATATATGTTTTTTTTTTCATTGCTCATTTTTTTGGCTGGTGCGATTTATACTCCAGAATAACTTATAGACCGAAAAATACGTTCATAAATAACACTTTACAGTTTTGAAGTAACTTGACCAACAGTGATTACCACCTGAGAAAAAATTATATTTTTGAGGAAGAACCAACATTCTAACACAGATCAGAAAATAATAAAAGTGCTATGGGCCCTTTAAGTTAGCATTCCTCATACATGCTGGAACTATCTCACGCTATATAACAGCACTTAAACCGCGTCCCCGGTCTCCCGTCCCCGTCCTCCTCCTCCGTGCTCTGCAGCATTACCGTATTGACTGATGCTCTCGCTCCCATCCAGGCTACAAGGGCATCGCTAACTGCCCTCTTTATGCTAATGCGCCGCGACACGCTCCATAATGATAAGCTATCGGAGCGGGCGGGAAGGGGAAGGACACGCCCCCCCGGTCACGTGACGCACCCTCACCCCCGCCACGTTCATTAGCGTGGTTATTAATGGGGTTTTAATTATAAAGGGGTTGGCGTGTGGGGGTTAGAGACATACTGACGGCGAAGCGCACACAGGGCCGGCGTATGTTCTGAATACATATTTACACAGAAGAAGCCGTCGCATATGTGCTGCGATTAAACCGGCTCATTCAACACAACGTTATCTCATTAGCCCCGACTCTGCTAATGTATATATGTTTAAAGGTCCTATATTACACACAAAAAGACTCTTGTGAGCTTTTAGCACTGATGGGCAAGTGACTTTAAAACTGTAATGTGTTATTTATGACGTGTTACTGTCATTTCAAAGTAATTTGTTACATGACAATATTACTGTATTTAAAATATAAGACATTACATTACTATTGTATTACTTTTAAGTTACTCTCACCAAAATAACTGTGAAGATGCTGAACTTTTGCGCCGTATATGGACTGAACCAGGACTGAACCAGGTCTAAACCAGAACTGAACCAGGTCTAAACTAGGTATAAACCAGGACTGAACCAGGTCTAAACTAGGTCTAAACCACGACCAAATCAGGCCTAATCTTGGACTAGAACTTGGAATCTAGGACCTCCCCTGAGAGAACCTAAAGTCCGTGGAACAGAGTGTCTGCAAGGCGTGATCGGGGGTCAGCTGCGGTTAGCGCTGTGGAGCGTGGAGTTCTGTGTCGGTCCTTTTACTCGCGGTCACCTGACGGTCTACACGGGTGCATCTCTGCTGTTTCATTGTAATTTTAGCGAATTCATATGAACAAAAACCCACCATTCAATCCAGGTTAAAAGGCTTTATAACGTGCATTACTCACATTTGTACCGAGTCAAATATTTACCCTGTAATGCCACATTACTGTGTTACAGCAAAAAGCAAAGCATTATAGTAATTCATTACTTTTATAACACGTTACTCCTAACACTGGCTTTTAATCATGTTAGAATGTTTTTATCTCCTAAAAACAGACCTGCAGTTGTGTTTTTATTCACACATGTTTGAGTAATCCTTCAGTCCTTAATCCTTTCCAAGTTAACAGCTGTTTTTTGTAAGAAAATTTAAGTCATTTATCCTCCATTAGACATTAGAGCATAGAAACCCGACCAAAGTCCTTCTAGTTTAGATCCAAGTCAAAACTGTGTTATTATTATTTGTGAAATGTAGTGCAAAACTTCAGATACAGGATTTTTAAAGCATAAAAGATTGGAGATAAAGTCCACAGGAAGTAGAGTCACTATCATGAATCTGCAGCTTCACCTCGATTCATGCACTGTGTGGATGTAAACAGACACACATGGAACTACTCACCTTTTTACTTTTAAAGAACCCTTCAAACTGGATTAATAGCGCTGTTTTGTGGACTGGGGTCATTATTTGCAGAGGATAATTTCTATGGATAATGTGGATGAGATGCTGCACTTTAAATTTACCACTTTACGAGAGCTGAGGAATCAAATCTTCTCATTATTTTCCCTCTCTCCTGAGTTTGTATTATGCATCTCTGTGTCCAGTTCTCCATACGGTCCAGTGATGTCAAAATTGCACTTTTCAAATGTTTTGCTTGCCGTTTTATACCACACATCTTTGGCAAAACTAGAAGAAAAAAAGTGTCCAGAGTTTGACAGTTGCCTATAATGACTCTTTGAGAATATGACTGAAAATGCCGAGGTTTTGCAGCGCCAGTGAAATGTCTGTAAACTGGTGTGAGATTTTGTGTTGTGTCACGATTAGATCCTGTATTTATTCATTTATGTGTAGAGCCATGAATCTGAACTATCAAATCATTAAAGCTCTAGTGTGTCCTGTGAGCAGCTCTGTCAGATTCACCTCTAAACTGTAGAGACACTGGCGCTCTTGTCTGTATACAACGCAGTAAGAAAGCTTTCAGAAATATTCCTGTGCATAGGATTGAAACCTGTGCATATTTGGGAAATCCATGCATATTTGGCTGTAATGGAGCATAAAATAAATATTCATAAACTCTCGAATGAGTCCAGTCATACATAAAAGGTGTTGTGTTTATTTTATCCATCAGAATATGAAATGAAAAGTTATGAAATCAAAAATTATAATCACAAAATGAAAATTTACGATTACGATTTCATCTTGTCTCGTTCTTGAAGGCGCTTGGACTCGGTCTCGTCTCGGTCTCGAAGGCGCTTGGACTCGGTCTCGTCTCGGTCTCGAAGGCACTTGGACTCGGTCTCGAAGGCACATGGACTCGGTCTCGTCTCGGTCTCGAAGGCGTTGGACTCGGTCTTGTCTCGGTCTCGAAGGCGCTTGGACTCGGTCTCGAAGGCACATGGACTCGGTCTCGTCTCGGTCTCGAAGGCACTTGGACTCGGTCTCGTCTCGGTCTCGAAGGCGCGTGGACTCGGTCTCGTCTCGGTCTCGAAGGGGCATGGACTCGGTCTCGAAGGCGCATGGACTCGGTCTCGAAGGCACATGGACTCGGTCTCGTCTCGGTCTCGAAGGCGCATGGACTCAGTCTCGTCTTGGTCTCAAAGGCGCTTGAACTCAGTCTCGAAGGCGCTTGGACTCGGTCTTGTCTCGATCTTGAAGGCGCTTAGTCTCAGTCTCGATCTCGAAGGCGCTTGGACTCGGTCTCGTCTCGGTCTCGAAGGCGCTTGGACTCGGTCTTGTCTCGATCTTGAAAGCGCTTGGTCTCAGTCTCGGTCTCGAAGGCGCATGGACTCGGTCTCGTCTCGGTCTCGAAGGCGCATGGACTCAGTCTCGTCTTGGTCTCGAAGGCGCTTGGACTCGGTCTCGTCTCGGTCTCGAAGGCGCTTGGACTCAGTCTCTTCTCAGTCTCGAAGGCGCTTGGACTCAGTCTTGTCTCGATCTTGAAGGCGCTTGGTCTCAGTCTCGGTCTCGAAGGCGCATGGACTCGGTCTCGTCTTGGTCTCGAAGGCGCTTGGACTCAGTCTCTTCTCAGTCTTGAAGGCGCTTGGACTCGGTCTTGTCTCGATCTTGAAGGCGCTTGGTCTCAGTCTCGGTCTCGAAGGCGCTTGGACTCGGTCTCGTCTCGGTCTCGAAGGCGCTTGGACTCAGTCTCGTCTCGGTCTCGAAGGCGCTTGGACTCGGCCTCGTCTCGGTCTCAAAGGCGCTTGAACTCGGTCTTGTCTCGGTCTTGAAAGCGCTTGGATTCAGTCTTGTCTCAAGAATATGACTTGAAAAGTTACGACCTCAAGAATTATAATCACAAAATGAAAATGTACGATTACGATTTAATCAAAAACTACCTAGTTTTTATTCCTGTTTTCGTCCTGTTTTAGTCCTAGTTCAGTCCTGGTTCTGCCCTGGTTCAGTCCTTATGTGGCGCAAAATTCTGGCATCTCGATCAATGTTTGTTCTGCTCAATAAATAATGCCTGTGCAGTGATGACGGATTTTTGACAATCAAGTCGCATCTGTGAATTTGTATTTGAAAGCGTAATCATACATTTTTATTTCGTGATTGTAATTCTTGATGTCGTAAGTTTCACTTCATATTCTGATGGATAAAATAAACAGAACACATATTATATGTACGACTCATACAAGAGTTTACGAATATTTATTTTATGCTCCACAAACGTCAAATGTGCACAGATTCTGTCCTATGCACACGGATATTTCTGAAAGCTTTCATACTCCATTCTATATATTATAACATGCATTGTATATTTACATTTTTCTTATTATTATTTTTCTACTTCTCTTCTATTTTGTATATATTTTACTACTATAAACCAGATATTATGTGTCTGATTGAATTGAATTGGGCATTTAGAACCTGATTTTGGATCATTTTGACACCCTTGTAGCAGGCAGCGGAGCCCCCACTGGAAAAGTTACATACTGAACCTTTATAATTCCTTGTATATCTCCACTCTCCTGTCTTCCGTTCGGTCCATAATTGAGTACCGCAGTTCCTCCATCCTTCCCAGACCTGTCCCTATCAGTCCCCCGCATCTCTCCTAGCTCCTAACTCCTTTCCTCTGTCCTATCTCCTCATCGCGCCATCTCCTCCTCTGCATCTGCGCTTCCTCTTTCCTTATCGCTCCATATCTCTCGCTCACAAAGATGTATTAGCGTAGCGACTAGCCCCTTTATTCTCGGCCCATTGTCTTCTCGGAGACTGCGGTGCTGGAGCTTCCATCGAGACGAATGGGAGAAGAATGGACGGGTTTGAGACCATAAAACACGCACGAGATAAGTTATGACATGATACCGGCCAATGTTATCTCTCTGAAACCCAATATGGATGATTTTCGACCAATCCTAACAGTTTATCAGAAATGGGGCGGGCTTTCGTTGTTGTTGTTGTTGTTGTTTTCTGAAAATTTCACTTTAACTGCATCCAAACATGAATGCAAACCTGGTTTTACAAGTTTTTAGACTACGATCCCCATGAAATAATCATACAATCAACCTTACACTACAAATTTAAATTCATTTCTCTAATAATTTCAAGTTGCAAAACATATAAAATCAAGTGCAATAGATAGATACAGCAGCTAAAAGAAATAAATCCTCTAAGTCATTTTGCAACCAGCAGCTCTGTGCCTTAAACCTCCCTGGCGGTTGCCGAGTCTCCCTCTTTGGTAAATGCCGGTCTGTGGTCATAATTCATTCACTCCGCACTTGGTCGTCATAAAATAGCCAACAGGAGTAAGACTAACAGAACTGAGTCTGCTGATCTGCACCATCGCGCATGTGTTTCAAATGACATCACAATATTCTGTAGACCAATATTAATTAGTACAGATAGGAGTCAGCTAAAATTATTATTGGTAAAATGCAGATATGTTTTGTAATATAGTGAGTTTTTGGTCTAGTCAGTCATAGAAATGATCAGATTTGACATTTGAGCATTTATTTTTTTGATATTTGATGGCAAAGTGCAATGTAGTCAGGCCCTTGCCCCCATCACCACATTCATGAATCTGAAAACTACCAATTGGTGGTTTCAATGATGTTATATTAATTTAACTTTACCAAGAAATAGCAGAAAGGAAACCCAAATATAGAACCTTCTCATTTCTATTATTGACCTACGACCCAAGACCCTGCTACATTGCAACAAAAATCTGCATTTGAACAATATTCATTATGTAATAAGAAGCTGTGGTTGAAGCTTTGAGCTGATGGGTGAATGCAAACATAAGCTGTTCTGAACTGGGTAATGCCCATCTTATTCTGGGATAGACCTTTGTCAAGACCTTTTCTTCTGGTTAATACTTTTCTGTGGCGAAATGTCTGTGTAAATGTGTGGCGTATTTTCCAGCAGCTTCATAAATCTGCCCCATCACCAAATCATCAACCAACAAGCTCCACAAAGGATAAACATTCTAATATGAAGAATTTATCCACAACTATCAAGAGAAGAAAGACAAAAGCTTAAAGGAAAACAACAACGATGCATTAATGACACTGAACAAAACTAACGTTATGGTCTTTAGGCCAAAGAATGTGATTTTCAACATTAATCATCGTACTTTTATACTTTTCTATTCCCATGTGTCCTTATATGGGTCCGGTCAAGCTGTAATGGAGGGAAACAGGGGCAGATTTTTTACATTCAAATGTCTCTTATTCAGAAACTAGAGGGACTATTGAAATAAGTAAAGTATCAGAATGTAGGAAAGAGTTACACTCCAACAGGGTAAAGTTAAACCTGTGATATTCTTTCAAGTTGTTGACAAAAAATTTTAAAAACTCATGTCGGTAACAGAGGGAATGAAATATGCAGCACTTTTTGGGCAATAAATCCAAACAGTGATAACTCTTGGTTCTCACTTCCATATCCTTAACAAACTGGTTTGAATATTTGCTTCATATAGTTTTCTACCATATGGTACAAGATTAGGTTGAAAAACCTCTTACTTGGTCATGGTAACGGAGAAAGTAACGAGGGAAAATTGTGCAAGTAGAAGGTGCAGGATTTTACATCATTTGTCAACGTTTTTCTTCCGAATACTTTAATATTACTTCAAAATGAAAAGTAACTATTTCTATAAAATATGTCAGTCCTTACAAGCAAATTTTTATCATTTAAAATTTTTTTTTTTTTTTTTTTAAATCATGTACCTTCATCAACAGTTCAAAGATGGAATAACACAAGATATGATGAAATACATCCATTTATTTACATGATTTGCAGGTCTTTGAAATTTGGGAAATAATTTTTGTTCCATGTTTCATACATGGTCTGTTTAAAACGTATGGAACTTTAGAACCAAAAATGGTACAGAAAAAAGGTCAACAGTTTCATAAACTAGAGTACATATGTATCTGTTCAATACATTTTTATATCAGATGCATTAACTTGAAGTTTTGGCCTTGCTGCATTTACTTCTGCTTGACCGGGTCCCATATGTGTGTCCAGTAGGTTCAGAGTGGTCCCTGTGTGTATACTCGTCTATGTGCTCTTACACTTGCTCTGATACAGCTCAACATCATTCTAAAGACATTCAGGAAAGAATTTTGACAACCCTGAAAATAATACCAACTATCTCCAGTTACCTGATGTCTGTGAATACATATTTTAGTCTCAACTTTACACAGTAGATTGGTAAACCTGCTCCTCTTTGTATTTTACACACTGTAGGGATGATTGTGCACTTTCTCTGCTGTCCAAACCGAAGCTGCAGCCCGCACCACTTTGTGAGATTGTAGAAACAGTTCCCTGTAAACGCCTCACAAATACAGTGGTCCACATGAGGAGCAGATAAACGCAGAGGGCAGTGAGAGCTCTCTGTTCTGACCACAAGTGACAACAAGTCAATAGTCCAGCTCCTCGCCCCCTGTCTGTGATAAACCAGAGCTGAAACTCCACCGAACGCACTCTGAAAATACTGGTTTGGGGAATACTTTGGTTTATCACATCTTGAAATGAAGTATGACAGTAAGATAACACTTAAGTTGCACATTGCCATCTGAAAAAGCAGTTCCAAAGCCTTGCACATGTCAAAAAATTACTGTAGTGCAACATTTTTTTTATTTCTTATTTTTATGGCTGCAATTAGCACCTTTTCCCTAACCCAAGGTGACTGCCTGGTTCACTTATACCCAAAGCGGGCCCTGGATATGTTTATATAAGCATGAGGTTGTGATGAATATGATCTGATGGCAGAAAAGGTTTAGAATGAGTCTAATGAAGATATATGGAGATATACAGTATAATAAATATAGTAAAAAAAATTGGTAGAATGGATATCGGCTTTCAAATATCGATTCAGCCGATATCCTGGTTGGACATATAACATAATGTTCCACCAAAAAGACTATTTAAATGGTAAACGGTCACACTTTTTCACCTTCAAGGCTCAAAGCACTTTACATCAAGGAAGCACTCACCCAGTCACACACACGTTCATACAGCAGTGTACGCAGACATGGGGGTCTTGCTCAAGGACGCAACAGCAGCATTCACTGGTGGGAGCTGGAATCCTGCTGCCAAAATGTGAAACAGTGGATCTGACTGTATCGCTCTCCCAGTGATGTTTCTTTAGCACCAACCTTTGGATCAGTGGACAAACACTACCAACTGAGCTACTGCCGCCCATTTACTGGTAATAATAAGAAATAATAATAAATCTTTATTCATAAAGCACTTTTAAATACAAAAGGCTTGGTTTCATCTCGGACTCGAGCGCATTTGGACTCAGTCTTGAATGCGCATGGACGTGGTCTTGTTTCGGTCTTGAAGGTGCTTGAACTCGGTCTTGTCTCGGACTCGAGGTCTGACACTCAACAAGAGTGATCATATTTCATTACGGCTGGCAATTAATTTCTTACTGCGACATGTGGTTGAAGTTCGCCAAATAAAAGTGCATAAATGCATCTGTATTTGTCACGATGGTTTGGTAAATGTGCAGAGGTAAATCCCACTGCAAAACCAGTAAAAGAATGTAACTCCAGTTAGAAACTTGAAAAAACAGGTGTAAAAATCCTACACACTTTCTTCACTTTCTTCACAGTAAAGTGCCAGTGAAGTTCTTCCAAAAAAAAGGGGTGCAGAGTGTTTCAGTGCAGTACAGATTGCGTTACTTATTTTAGGCCTAAATGAACATTAACCAGATCAAATGGAGATAGATTTATTTAAAAATAAATAAATAAAAAATAAAAACATTGATATAAATGTGCCAAAATAACTGTAAAATACAAATAAATGTAGAAATGTAGATGTCTCGATGGGCTGTGGTCTTGGTCTTGTCTCGGTCTTGACCCTCAGAGGTCTTGGTCTGGTCTCGGGACCCTGTGGTCTCGGACTGGTCCTGGTTTCGATTAGTGCTCTCTTGACTAGAACACTTTAAACCTTTAAATCCTTTAGTTCAGTAGAAATTGCCAATTCCAGGGCTGAAATTATCCCAATGATTCTAGTGAAGGTGTGTAGAGTTTAAAAAACACAGTGGAGCTCTGCATTACCATATGACATCACAAGGTGGAGCAGAGTTGTTTTCATAACCAAATATGCAGGATTTGTGTGTTAAACATGTGCGAATGAAACAAAACACAACTCCAGGTTTGTTTGTGATGAAGAAACGACATTAGAACACGAATCAGAAAAAAAGCCATCGTATCGGAGTCTGCGATCGGAACTGAAATATCGGAATCGGTCCATCCCCTGTCCCAAAGCTCAAAAAGGTCAAGTTTGCATAATATGTCTCCTTTAATACCCCGCTCCAACCCCACTCCACCTCACCCCACCTCCCCCAAACCCTCTCTCTTCCATAGGCTCCGCACATGCCCGGTCCCCTCTCCTCCGCTCCACGACTCGGCGAGGCGTCCATAAATTTGTGATGAAAAATGGCCTGAATTATGAATTATGAGTTATGGCGGCCGCTCCCATTATAAGGATTTAAACGCGTCTCCTTTAATCCCCGGCCCGTCTGTAAGTGGATTACACGCCACGCTACATATGTTAATGCCGCTCAATGTGAATTAATATGACAAGCGCGAGATATGACGAGGTGGGGGAAGGGAGGGAGTTTAACCAGGACTGCGTTTCCTCCGACAGTTCCTGCTTCCCCCGTCACATGTCTGTCACTGTCGACCAATCCCGGCCCGCAGATTTAACCTCTCGACCGGTCAGTCAGAGATGTACACATACTGTAAACGCACTCCTTACGTCATCTTTCTATTTGTTGTTTTAGCCACAAGTTCATTCATTTTTCTCTACCTCAGCCGCTTCAGCTTCTCCAAATCCTCTTCTTCACCTCAACCAGTGTTTGTTACAACTAGATGTGTGTAGTACTAGTGAGTAAGTCTAAAGTGACAAAATCTTTATGTGACAATATGAAAGTGTTTTTTGCAGTGTTTCTTCAGATGATTTATGGTACGTTTATATGATGAGGGTCTGAACAGAAGACGCAAAAGTGGCTAGTATTCACTTTTTATTCCGCATCTAGACGAGAGTTTTCGGGAGGAAATCTGCGCGCATACGGTGATGCAGAAGCGTGTGGAATTGGATTGTGTATGCATGCCAGGCGTCATTCACTTAAAGCAACAAGAGCATCTTTGGACATACAGAAGTTCTCACATCACACATTTTCATCAGCTCCTCCTTCCATAAAGTCGTCCCACCATCGACTGGTTCTGCAGAATCTGTGTGTCATTCGTTCATTCGTTTTTCAATATGAAACCAAAAATAAGAAAACGAAAAAACAACTGTTTTCTTCATTATTTGTCTCCAAAACCAAAATGAAAAAACAGATAATTATTTGTTTTTTCAGTTTTCGATTTTGTGTTTAAATGAAAAATGGAAAAAACGGATAACGACTATTCTGTCCCTCATTTCATTATTTGAATTCTGTTGGTTTGGGTTTGTGTACAGTGTTAGTGTTATCCCCTGTTTCTCCAGTAGAGGGAGACTTTGTCATTATAACTTCACTTTTTCGTTCTTCTTCTTTAATTAGTTTAAGTGTGGCAGCGCCATCTAGCGGCCTCCACCTGTAAGCGCAAGACAAGTCAGTAACGGTTTTGGAGGTGTTAAGACCAAAACGAACTTGTGAAATCTTGGGAAACCCTGGCAAACCATAATCTGTAAGTTACATGTGATTAAATGATATTTTCTGTGTTAGTTGATGGGATATTTTTATGTTTAATATATGTATAAAATGTTTTTGTTTCTGTTAACTGTTATATGCTAGCCATACATTCTGTACATGTTAATACTGAAGTATTTCTTGTATCTGTTTTACAGTTTTACAAAAAGGATAAATGGTCTTCTTGAGACATAAAGCCGCATCCTGTCTTTTCTGGGACCATTTTGATGTTAAGCTCGCTGCCTAGGCTTAGGTTGGGAAACACTTAACTGATGGCAGAAGAACAACCGTTTCCCGTTTATGTGACTCCCGTGACTGTGATGTCAGAATTTGCGCTGCATACGGACTGAACCACGACTGATCCAGACCGGGACCAGACTGGGACCAGACCGGAACCAGAGCGGGACTGAGACCAAGACCAGACCAGGACCAGACCGGGATGCCAGAGCGCGAAGCTGAGGCTCGGACCCCGCGGAGGCTCGGAGTCAAAGCTTGTAGTCCGCTCTGGTTTCGGTCTCAGTGCCAGTCTGGTCTTGGTCTGGTTCCGGTCTGGTCCCAGACCTGGATCAGTCCTGGTTCAGTCCATACGCGGTGCAAAAGTCATGTAAAAGGGAAACGGTTGTTATCCTTTTTTTCCATTTTTCATGTAAACACAAAATCGAAAACTGAAAAAACGAATCATTATCCGTTTTTTTCATTTTGGTTTTGAAGACAAATAATGAAGAAAACTGTTGTTTTTTCGTTTTCTTATTTTTTGGTTTTATATTGAAAAATGAATGAACGAATGACACACGGATTCTCCAGGTCTCGTCCATATCCGTCTGACTCGCCTGTGACCAACTGGTGCATCCAGAATTTGACAGAGGTGATTGTAGAACCTTCTCTGCTCACAAATAGTATCTCTGCAGATTCTGTACATTTGTTGTTTTGCCTCCTGTAAGTTTATTAGAGCTGCCAAAGCAGTTTGAAGGTGCGACGCATGGAAATGATCCGACATGTTTGTTTCTGTGTACTGTATGTATGTTGACGTAAAACATTATGAATGCCTGCCTGCGTCTAAGTCATTTTTATCGATCAAAAACCCAGAAGTAGTGATGGAGCTAATCAGACTAAATGTTGTTAGTATTACCACGAATCTGACTGAGAAGTTGAGAAACGTGCATATCTTTTAGAAAAAAATTTTTATAGAAAAATAAATTAAAAAAGATAGGATGCTAGGATTGTTATAGAAAAGTGGGAATGACTCCGGACCATGGCTAATAGAGTAAAATCTGTCTTTCACGGTTTGAACAGTGTAAAAATGACCTTTAAAGTGCAGTGTGTAACTTTTCTGACAGGAATATCATTCTTGTCTCTTTGCCTATTGCTTATGAAGATGTTCAACTTGCATATCGTGTATTAATCGCTGCAAACGCACTGAAAAACAAGCAGACCTACTTGGTAATGGCCTGGTGACATCAGCTGTTTGTTTGCATGGAGACAGATACGTTTAATGCCATACTGTGGAACATTCCAGGCAGAGCAATTAAATCTCCATGGAGAAAAGCAGTTAGCGGATGATGTCAATAATAACAACTGACCAATAATGTAATAACTATATACAAAACAACAAATGCCAGAGCTGGATCAGAGAGACCACTGAGATTCACACGAGTCCTTGGAGCCTGAATCGAGATGAGGGAACATACATCCTGTCACACACGACAGGAGTCAGACAGTAGGGGGCGCAAGCTGCCTCTACTGTCTGATAAAACCAAGTAAAGCAGCCTACCAGATACGTCACCACACCATGTGACGATTTTAAAGCAGGTAAACAAACTCTCCAATCTAACTAAAATAATTTGTAATTCTAAATGTTATAACAAGTTGAATTGGTTTTCTAAGTGCCAGATCTAAACCAGGTCTATAACAGGACTATTGTAAATGGTAAATGGTCACAGTCCAATGAGGTTCATTTGGTCTTCTGATAATTGATGTTATTAGGTTCTTTTTTCAGACCAAGAGTTTGTTTTAATCTCTGACAGTTTGTACTGCTCTTGTGTTCTTCCTCAGAGTAACGTGATGTTTCTGTGACGTGTCGCTCAGCTGATTTAAACAAGTTTTGGTGCTGTCTTACCGGTGGAGGCAGGACGACAACGCCACCTGCAGACCCCACTTCCCAGGTGTGTGAGAGTAAAAAAGCATCCAGGGAGGGCATTCAGTACACGAAAGAAGGAACGTAGGACAGAATGCGAGAAAGAAACAGCAAAGTGGAAACACGAGCAACAAAACTCAAGTCACAACTCAAATCAGCCATTTCTGACCACTGTGAAAGAAAGAACCACATTCTGGTCTGGGACGGAGCAAACATCACTGGGACAAAGGAAAACAAACATTGTCGCTGCATTAAAGAGGCAATAGAAATACAGAAACGCGCCCACGGGACGATAAACCGGGAAGAGGGGCTTTTTTACTCTCACACACCTGAGATACTGTCCTGAGGAAGTGGAACTGCAGGTGGCGCTGTCATCCTGCCTCCACCAGTAAGAAGACAGCACCAAAACCTGTTTAAATCAGCTGAGTGACATGTCACAGCAACATCACAAGACTCTGAGGAAGAGCAGGGAGAAGAACAAACTGTCAGGATGAAAACAAACTCTGGGTCTGAATAAGAGAAATGGTCAGAATTTTTTATACAGCGCTTTTCCACCTTCAAGACACTCAAAACACTTTACATCAAGGAAGCACAGTTTACACAGACACGAGGGGAGAGGTGGGTTAAGTCTCTTACTCACGGACACAACAACAGCATTCATCTGTGGGAGCTGGAATCACACCACCAACCTGTGGGTCAGTGGATCTGACGCTCAACCAGTGATGTTTGTATTGTAGGTCAAATCTGGGACTAAACCAGGACTAAAAGTGGACTACACCATGTCCGCTGTAGTTCTCAACAAGATATGATCCAAACAAAGACAAAAAAGTGATAGAATGAACACTAAATTAGGCAAACCGACAAACTGAAGAGCTGTCCAAGGAAAGTCTTCTCTGATAATGTAAAAATTGCAGTCAGTAATGCAATTATTGTAATGTTATATACAATAGGGGCCTATTAAATAAAAGCTTACTACATTTAAACTTGGTCAAAATGCTTCTGGCTGTTATTATATTATCAGTTGCTACATGCCCCTTTAATTATAAGGTGTGGGAACCAAGCGTGTTGCTTTTGGCTGTGAGGCGACAACATTAACCACTTGTTGCTGTTACTACGCATTTGCAGGATAATCCAAAAAAAAAAAAAAAAAGATATAACATGACATAGTGACCTCCAGCCAATGTCATGCCCCACCCTCACTCCCACTCTCACTCTGTGTATACGGTCTTATAGCTGTGAAAATAATGAGGATGAATTGAGTTTTAAGAGCCGTCCTTCACGACCCATCGCTCTGAGGAGCCCTGGATCTCCGCTTGCAGGAGAAAAGTGTGTCTCAAGCACCTGTAGGCTCGTATAACTCATCACCCACCCCCCTACCTCACACCAAGAGAAGGAAAGAGGATTATAATATGATAATATGATTTTTTTATGTTTTTACAAATCATCTTTATTATTATCAGCATAGAAGAGGACTGAATAGTTAAAGCAACACTGTGTAACTTTCTCCATCACTCTACGGAAATAGAAACCATACTTGAAAATGTTCCATGGAGATAGATGAGTGGTAGATTCTAGCCAAAGGAACAACATTTCTATGGAAACAAGCAGGTTAAATAAGAGTCAGGTTTGTGGAGATGCAAGCCCACTTACAGTAAGCACAATAAGTAAAAAAAATAAATAAATAAATAAAATTAAAAAATGCTTTACTCAGCCAAAACTTCAACACTTTTTTTTTTTTAAAGCAACTCGCAGAAATAAATAATTGCATGGGTTCGATTTATTTAAACCTGAATTAAATTTTCTTAGTGTAGGCTTATTTTTATTTATATATATTTTTTTAAATTTTCTATTTATTTTTTATCTTTTTAATATTAGGCATAATATTAGAGATAACCGATATAACGTTTGTCCAATATTTGGACTTTTTCGTGCATCACTATCAGCCCTGCACAGGTCAATATTTTAGTTTTGGTCGATCTGCTGCCTTGACATTAACACTTAAATATAAAGAGATAGCTGCATAAACTCTTATAGGTTTGTAGATTATTTAGTTTTAAATTTAAATGACATAATTTGGGGAAAATAATCAAATCCATACCGGCAGATTTATCAGCCATCATTTGCTCTGTAACAGTCAATATCCACCATGCAAAAAACTCGTATCAGTCGATCTCTAGTATGTTTTCTTTTTCCTGACTTTTTGTGCCTGTAGAAATATTGTAAAAAAAAACAAAAACAACAACAAACAAACAAAACATGTTTCAATCAAACTAAAGTGAAAAGATGACATATTCCACAGCTGAAAGCCTCTCCCCAGACCCTTGTGGCTGTACATGGGTGCTCTGTGGCTCCTCTCCAGCCCTCGCCCTGATTGATGGCGCAGCCGAGTGAAGGACGCGTCACGCACCTGCGCTCGGGCACCCGTGGGACCTCGGGCGGGGGAAGGGGGGGGGGCGGGGGAGCAGGCGGCCGAATGAATGCAAGGTGCCCCGGTGACAGATGAAGTCGCCCGTGGGGAGAGCCTGCACATCTGAGGGTGTCATGTCCAAACGCGTCCTTCTCCAAAGCTCTCTCCAAAACACAGGCGCACGTCGGGTCATTTGTCTACTCATGTTTTATAGTTCTGATCTTATTCCCCTCGGAGCCGTGAGGAGGCGGAGCATAAAGTGTAGGATATGTTTGACAAACGACCGTATACAAGAACGTTCTACCAGGAAGACGTTCACTGTCCGCCAATCACAGCCCTCCACCTTTGCCTCTCGACCTACACAACTCACCTCAACTCATATTGCTTTTTTTCTCTCTTTGAGTGTTCCAAATCATGGTCCAAATTAGGTGGCACAGTGGTTAAGTGGCTAGCAGGTTCCAGGTTCAGTTCCCAGGTCTTTCTGTGCACAGTTTGCAAGCTTCTCCCTGTGTAGGCCTGCCACGATTCATGTATTATACAGGGTGTTCCAAAAAGCAATTCTTGTTGAAATAACCTACATTTTTCACAGAATGTATAGAAACAGATCAAGATTTTATATGTAATGTTTTATTTTTGTTCTGTTTTCAGGTTGAGCACACTCACCCAACACTGTGCAACCTTCAACGCAAAATTTGAAAAAAGAAGGAGGAAAATGACTTCTCTTTGGGAGTGAACGGCTCAAACTGAAAACAGAACAAAAATAAAACATTATATGTAAAATGTTGATCTGTTTCTATACATTCTGTGAAAATTTGAGGTTACTTCAACAAGAATTGACAAAATTATTGACCTGCGAAATGATGTCATATTTTTTGGGACGTCCTGTATAATAAGGCAAGATTTGAGATTCTTCTTTCTGTTATTTATTTGTTGCAACTCAGATCTTTTAATGATGCTGTATATTTAAAAATGGTTTACTTATTCAGATAAACCATCCTGCTTCGTGTCAGTGGGATAAAGTTTCAACAACATTATCGTAGTACTTCTCTGTAACGATATATCAGGCTTCAATAATGGTAAAAAACTGACAGGCCTATCCCGGTGTCTAGCTATGGTCCTCCTAGCTCAAGATCAGAGACGGGTCCCTGGGCTCGCAGTGCTCTTGATCACTGGAGGATGAGTCAAATGCAGAGGACAAGTACATTTTAACCTTGTCTTCCTAGTGTAGATCAGATGAGCATCGATCGAATGCCATTGCAGGTGTTCAGATCGGATCATTTAAATAAGTACATTGAGTCACACCTTACAGTAGAAGCATGCTACCACGCACTTCCTGATTATCGGACAATAAAGCTGACTTATTTTGGCCTCAGGAGCTGCACTGGTATCTGGTCATATTGACAATATTGAACATTTTGGTGGATAGGATATTGGCTCCAAGACATCGGTTCAATTTTGGTTTAGTTTAGTTTATTTGTTTATCTATCAAGGACAATGCACATCCAAAGAAAAAAAAAAAAGTATGTTTGTGTCAGGTTACAGCAAAATGGCTCATTTCCACCTTCAGTCCCTGGACAAGTCAGTGTCATAATTGGAGCACATGCCAATAAAATAAAATACAGTGTGTATTGATGCAATCATTCATCCAGTCAATCAATAAGTCATAAGTCCCATTCAGTGTCAGTCACCACATCCAAACACACATTTACATTATTATTTTTTGGTCTACAAAGGAGTGTATTAAGATTTTACTGGACAATGTTGACGTGAAACATCTCATGATATTAAACTTACTTTTACAGAGCTGTTGTGTAATTACATTAAAAGATAAATAACGGTTACAAAACACATTTGGAACATTTTTACCAAACACACTGTTTGTGTTTTAAAGAACTTAATGCTGTTTTCAGTCTCTACCCTGGTATTAGTTGATATCTGGTATTGGCAGTATCCACATCGGTATCAGATGAGAAAAAGCTGAATCGGTGCATCACAAAATCTCTGAACTAGGGCAAGAAACGTTGAACTCAAATCTATGGAAACAGATCAGGTGCAGATGGTTTAAGAACTGACTTGTGCAGTATACAGTATATGTGCTAAAACGGTCAAATCCAGCGTCTCACTGATGTGGAGTTTACAGCCGTTAAGTTGCCCATCCATCCTGTTTTATTACACCATGATTTTTAATGACAGCACTAGATCACCATCTCCTCCAAATGGGACTAATATTCTTTTAATCACTGCTAATAGAAGACCATCACTTAGACCAGTAAAGACGCAGACGGGCTCAGAGCGGCTGGAAACCCAACACCGCCCATGGGTGCTGCGGGTGCTGCGGGTGCAGAGCAGGCAAAACAAACAGGAAACTGATACTAGGAGTCACACGACAAGGGTATTACAGTCATTTATTACCTTCAATTTTATTTCTTGTTTTTCTTTATTTTGGCTATTTCTTATTTCACACCAGCTTCGTTTTATTTTTACAAGAAAATGCACAAAACACAAACCTGCACATCTCGTTACAACCAAAGCTCATTAGCATTAGCGTTAAGCAGGGTGACCAGATTTTCAGCTTCAGAAACTGGGACACTCCCGGGTTGGTCAAGGTTGGTAATAAACAAACTGTGAAACGAGTGTGTAATTAAAGAAAATTGTTATACACTTGGCCCATTCATGACTGAACCACAATAACATAACATGAGTTGGTATAGTCATATTTTCTATGTGTTTTCTGAAATTTTACCTAAACAAAAACCTAAAATAAAACAAAACAAAACAAGACAATGTATGCCTCTCTTTACTGTTCCAGGGATCAGATTGGTCAAAAATAGGGACATTTGGGACATTTCTTGTATAAAAGTGGGACAAATCACTGGTTTTGGTTAAAGGACCCAGGGTTCAAAACTGGGACTGACCCGGGGAAATAGGGACGTCTGTCACTCTAATCATTAGTCCCTTTTTGGTTACTTTTACATATAAAGGTATTTTACTTCTAAGTTTTATGTCATTTATTTTATGCTTTTGTTTTCCCAGGGAACTATCATGGTAACACATTTCAACTGGTAAGCATGCAGTTGTAACGAATGACGGCAGAAATGCTTATCCTGCATTCTACTGAGTGTCTGTAGTGGATAAATCTGAGTCACTTCTCCCGACATGCATTGTAAATGTGTTCCATTACAACAGTTGGGGAATATATGGATGCCCAAGAAAGTTTAATGTAACGTTATCTCTTGCTCCTCTAATAATAGAGTCTAGAAAATAGACATAACATTAGCTGTCCACCACTTGATTCTGGCAGTTTGACTTTTACATGTTCAGAAAAAAACAAAAAACATAAAAACTTCTGTCTACTGTCAAATGATGTGAAAAGAAAGTGTAAATAGTACTACAAAGTTTTTTAGAAGACACTTTATCTACACAAACACAACTTAACATATCAAAATGAAAAGACATTTCTCCCTGTTTACTGTGTGCACCGACATTTTTGCCGTGACGTAAACCTAACTAACTCGGTCTGTGCCGAACAAGTCCGAGTTTGTGTTTCAGAACCCCGTTTTGATTGACCGTTCCACTGCGCTTTCTCGAGGTGCAGGTCGGTTTTCCCAGAGTCCCAAGCACAAGAGAATCCAACATTAGAATAGGTCTGACGATTTCAAAATTCTCGCGATATATGGGTGATTTCAGAAACTCATGAGAATCCATCTTGGAGTGCGCCTGCTCTACGGTTTATGGCGTGATTGAACCAATCACATCGCCGCATTGAGGTCTGAAAGGGAAGCGTCCAAACAAACCAGAACAAACATAGCCTGTTTTCGCCCCAATATGACCATTTAGTAGAGATGTAACAATATCCAAATTCCTCAATGGAATATTTTCACAGTTTGCATTGCGATATCTTGTGGAGAGGCTAACAGGATTGTGAATATGCTGTTGTTTTCCTTTTAAAATGCCTTGACATTTCTTTGGTTTGTCTTTTCTGTCATCATCCAAAGAACTAAGATTTAAAAGTGTGTGATAGTATCGGGTTTACTGGTCACAAACCTGCCTGTAAAAGCTCCTGTGCTCGCCCCTCCCTCCTGAACTCCGACCGCTGACGTCGCACGCTGGTGGAACCAAGCTGTCGTGGCCGCAAAACGCAAGGCCCCGAGTGGACCACGTTTACGTGCACTAAGATCACTGTTGCGAGGTGTTCAGTTCAGTAATTGCACAGAGTGTGCTGCATCGTGGGGGTAAGTGTGGAAATCGTCTTGTTGGCTCAGTAACGCTGTGCATGAGGTTAACATGGGTTGTGTTTTTAGCGTCTTGGCTCAGCGCTGGGCGGTCCTCGGCGTGTTTGGGTGATATGCCCAGTGTTGGGGAGTAACGGATTACATGTACGTACGTGTAGTTACGTAATCAGAGTACAAATTATGAGTAACTGTATTCAGTTACAGTTACTGTTTCAGTGAGTGGTAATTGGTGGTATTCCCTTTTTTTTTTTTTTTCTGTTTGGTAATTCCACTCATTTCCAGACACTAAACCAGGACTAAACCAGGTCTAAACCAGGTCTAAACCAGGACTAAACCAGGTCTAAACCAGGTCTAAACCAGGTCTAAACCAGGTCTAAACCAGGAAAACCAGGTCTAAACCAGGACTAAACCAGGTCTAAACCAGGACTAAACTAAGTCTAAACCAGGTCTAAAACCAGGTCTAAACCAGGTCTAAAACCAGGTTAAAACCAGGTCTAAACCAGGTTTAAACCAGGTCTAAACCAGATCTAAAACAGGATTTAACAGGACTAAACCATGCTGTGTGGACCGTGTCTCCTCCTTTTCTATCAATAATATTTTTAATTTGGTTCAGTAAAGTCTGGGCTTTTCATTGTCTTTTAGCAGACGAAACATCTCATCGCAAATCTAGTAATCCAAAGTATTCAGATTACATTACTCACTTTAAGTAATTTAATGGATTACGTTACAAACTACATTCTGGGGTATGTAATCTGTAATCTGTAGGGGAATACATTTTAAAAGTCACCTTCCCAACACTGGGTATGCCGCGGTGAAATGTATATGGTATGTCGCTATGGTTTATTCTGTGTCCCTCTTTTGTCATGTGTATTGTATGTTAAATGTAACTTGTTATATCTAGGCTCCTGCTGGACGGAAGCCTCCCCTTTTTTCTTTTTCTTTCTCCGTGTACCTGCCCTGTTCTTTGGTCGGGGCTCTGGGTGAAAGGACTGGCTCTCTGAAATCTCCATCTTGTGGGAAGTGCTACTGCGAGGTGCGATATTGACTGTGGTAATGGTCCTAAGGTAATCCCGAGCAAACAAGGCCATGCGACTGAATGGACAATCAACAATGAACGGACTGGACTGGTCAAGGATATGTGTGTGTGATTAACCCCTTGCAAAAATGGATAATAAATTCAATGTAAAGTATATTTAAGTCTCATGCCATATTCAGTCAACGAACCTGTGTGTCTATAGTATGTGGGGAAAATACTGTGTTATTAGTAATTTTGCTACATTGAAGTCCACTTAAAATTACGCCGCTCTGCTACAAGTGCTTAATAACATCATTTCTTCATGGTGTCTGTGCTGAAAGGAAGCAAAGGATCATGGTCTATGTAGTTCCCTTGGCTTTTTTAGTTGATGTTCTACCATAACAAAGAATTTAAGCAAAGAGAACTGTAATTCTACATCGAACTAAAGTGCCGATGGTCCATGATATTATTGTGAGACTTTCTGAGATCTGCTTGTTTCTATGGAGATGTCATTGCTCTGCCGGGAATGTTCCATAGTGTGACATTAAACAGCTCTGACTTATATTTATTTTCAATTACAGATGATTTTATAGCTCAAAAATACTGACCTGTAACTTAGTCTGGTTTGTCTCCGTGAAGATAGAAAGTTTTAATGCCATACTGTGAAACATTCTAGACCTCCAAGAGACAAGTTACACAGTGTTTTAACTCTTTCCCCCCTGGACGCCTACTAGGAACAACCCATACATATGTTACTAGTTCTACCCATAGAGCATAACTGCATAAAAGAAAACAGACTTCCACGAGTGATAATAAATGATTTTTACATTCATGAACTTAATTGTAACACAGACATATTTGTATCTCTGGAAACCTTCGACTCTGAACTATTCATTTATGGATGTTTAAATGTGATTCAACTCATTTATAGGTGCATAACAGCTCACTGAAAATGAGAGTTCACCTGGTCAGGTGCAAACTCGAAAACAAAAAACTACATTCAGCATCTGATATCTGCATGTTCTGAGTACTATATTCATAAAAAAAATTAGTATTTAAACAGATTTCATATCACCAGATACAGTATAGCCAAGTGTACACCTGTTTTTACCTGTTGTACACCTGTGTGGAGCTAATTCATTTTTTTCCATTTAACGTATTCAACTCATTTAGCTTATTCAACTAATTTAGCTTATTATAATATAATAATATAATAATAAAACTCTTCCCCGTCAGTTTGTGTCCAGTATTTGTCATCTTGGATACTTTCTCGTGCGCAGAGCTCTGCATAAGCGTTTTTTTTCTGTAGCGATTCTGTTATACATCGCATCTTGGGAAAAAAGACTGAAATATTTTAAAGGACTGGCCTGGGCAACATCCAGATTTCAGGGCAATTTTGGTTCATAATCGAGTATAAAGCTCAGATAGTTTGTTCGGACATCGCAGGACTCCACACAGACGCATCAGCGGCATCTCACCTTCTCCCCAAAAGTCCGTCGCTGTCGCTGTTTTCCACTTTATAATCAACTTCAACATCATCACTTTGAAATCTATAAAAGTCACTTTCTCTAAACTTATCCATAAAATACGTCCGCTCCTCATTATTTCTAAAACTGTGCGCCGCAGCGCCGCGATCTTTCCATTGCACGTGTTTCGTGTTGTGTTTTTCCGGAAGCTACCATCGTCACTATTTCGATTAACTTCGGAAAAAATCGGCAAAAAACATATCCTTGAATCCTATTGGTCAGTCTAGTGTGGGTTGTAGTGGCCCCCACCTATCACAGTCTCTGTTTAAATGTGAAAAACCGAGCCATTTCTAAAGGTCGTCAAATCTCGTCTTTAGTGATACGGCGGAGGTGTCAAAAGTCGTCATTAAGGGTTCAGGGGGGTCGTCAAATGTCGTCTTCATGGGGGAAAGAGTCAAGCCTCAAATGCAGGATTACTCAAACAAGAATGAATTGAAATACAACTTTGAGCATAGTAAAGATGAGGGAACGCCAATATAACATGATTAAAAGTTCAGATACCCAATTTTAAATCGTTTTACTGATGTGGACATTAGGCCAACACTGTCTTCACAAGTAAACCACGACTATTAAGTAAATACAAACACTTTTCTTTAACATTGCCTTTTATTTTATTACAATCATAAACAATCAATTCTGTCCCTTCTTTGTCATTATTGTTAGTTTGTACGACCATAAAAAAAAAAAGTGGTTTATTTTGTACGATCATTAACGATAAAGTTTGTGCCTTCGTTAACATTATTATTAGTTTGTACGACCATAAACATAAAAAAACTAATAATAATGAATATAAATCCTTACATTCTTCATTCTCAGTTTGCTTATTTTGATACGATCATAAACAATAAACTTTTGTGTCTTCTTTATCATTTCATTATTATTAGTTTGTACAACCATAATACAGAACAAGACAAAAAATAAAAGAAAGAAATTAGGTTAAAATTATATTTAGTATGTAATTTATTTTTCTATATCTAAATATATGTAAAGTTTCGTCATCATTGTACAGAAGCAACCACATCATTTGAATGTTTTTAAACTGTCTTGAACAGGGGCGGGTTAATATAGGTTCTTTTTTCTTCTTCTCGTTCCTTTTTGATGATTATTGTTTCTCTCTTGGCACAAACTCAAAATAAAAAAATGAATCAAATCAAATCAAAAATGTTATTATTAACATGACAACCTCTTTTCACTTCTGGGTGTATAACAGGACACGATCGAGTCCTCACTGGTTAATGTGTTGCTGCTAACTTGCCTGTCCGCAGATCTGACGCATGTCCATTGATTACAGGGGAGGGTAGGAGGGGCCGGTTGTGGGGGGGGTCGGTGACTTTGAGGGGGTGAGGTTGTTTGGAGAAGATGCTGACTCTTCTATTACAGCGTGCATTTAAGAGGAGAGGAACCCAATGAAAAATATATGAGCTTATAGAGGCAGGCGTGAAGGTGTGAAGAACATTTAATCCAGAAATGCTCCTCTGGGTTTTTAAAGGCAACCCATATTACACACAATGGACTCTTGTGTGCTTAAAGGTTGTATGGAGGATTTTTTTTTTTAGTTTCAAATTGTCAGTGAAAGATTAAAATACCATTACAGAGATGCAGCAGCCTTGTAATTATGATGACCAAAAAAAAAAAAAAAGAATGAAAATCTATCAACGGTGGACATAGGGAGGCCAGATAAACATCAGCCAATAGATAACAAGACTACCTCATTTTCTATTGGCTGTTAGGTTGTCAATCAAACTCCCTACGTTTCTAGTGTAACTGACTCACTGGTGCGCAGGGATTATGTCGTTAATGCAGCGATTCTTAGAGGATTTTTCAAACTGTATCTTCCTCGCAGTTTGCACAAAGTTTGTTGAGATGGCGGATGAGAATCCATGACCAGTTCGCCGCAAAAAAAGTCTGTTTTTGAGGTCGCTGAAAGAAGAAGAGAAGGGAAAGGGAGCAAAGACAAACTTGTGATTCTTGGAGATCTCTTCCAGCGATGGTACGACTGAAGCAGACGAAGGGTCTAAAAACTGACACTAAAATATTTCTAGACAGGTCACAACAGTAATTCTGAACACGCACTGGCTGTAAACAAGTGTGATTTCTAGAGTAAAGAGGCGGGAGGAGGTGTTTCTACTGAGAGAGTTGTGGAGGAGGGAGGTGGTATCACGCATGCACAACATTTGAAAAAGGACTGTCGCTGTATTTCTCTTTCCTTAAAAAAATCCTCTATACAACCTTTAAGTCATGCTATAATCCTCAAAAACATACCTAGAGTTGTGTTTTGTTTCATTCACACAGGTTTTACCTCCTTTTTGTTCAGGACAAATTGTCAGCTCCAGGACTAAAATGATCCAAATGATTGTAGTGAAGGTGTATGGAGTTTAAAAACACAGTAGAGCACTTCCTGTATCACCACATGACATCATAAGAGACAGAAGAACTCAGCCTAAATACTGTATTTTTCAGACTATAAGGCGCTCTTAAAATCCTTAAATTTTCTCAAAAACCGACAATCCGGTGCATTTTATGTATTAATTCTGGTTCTGCTTACTGACCTCAAACCAATTTTATGTGGCACACGGCGCTCAAAAATCTGTCAAAATATTAAAGTACGACTTTGGCAAACTACAAAGCCACACCGCTTTGTCGGATTGTCAGAACATTACAGGTACTGTAGTCAGGAGTCTCGAGGAGTAAGTCCAACAGAAGCTGAACCGCATGAGCACATAAGGAGTGAGCTTATAATTTACCATATTTTCCGGGCTATAGGTCGCGCTCTTAAGCCTCCAGCCTCATAAAAAAACGACTGTGCACCCCACAATCCAGAGCGCCCTCCACAAATCCACTCAGGTGTCCCAGCACGACTTCAGTAAACTACAAAGCCGCACCACCCGCAGAACACGCAAACACACATGGAGCAGACAGCGACCGCGCAGCGAAAAACACCCACAGACACACTCATCACTCCACGCCGACGAGGAACGGAACGGAGGAACGAACTGAAAAAGCAAGTGCAAAATGTGCCACTTCTAGACACAACTGAACAACTGAGTCACTGCGAACACGCCGACAATCCGTTGGTCCCAGACAGCACCCTCCCTACACGCCACAACTGAACAAAGCCCAGAGTCACTGTGAACGCAACAAACAAACAAAACCACTCACCCATCACACTGTTGGGTTTCCTTTAAAGTCCAGTGCGGTTTATTTGTGAAAAAAGTTTGAAAATAGACCATTTAATGACAGTGCACCTTATAATCCAGAGCGCCTAATAGCCCGGAAAATAGGGTATGTAAATGAGTCATGTGATTATAAGTTTCGTTTCTGTAAAATATAAACAAATGTGCACAAAGCTGCATTAAACACATTATCACTCAATATATATTTGAGTTCTTTTCACAGGAAATAAAAAGAAACCTGGGCTAAGGGATCAGTGTCAAGTGTTGTCTATTTGTTTCGCTTAATGCTCCTTATAATCTGGTGCGCTTTATAGTCTGAAAAATACAGTATGTAAAATTTGTGTGTTAAACATGCGTGAATGAAACAAAACACAACTCCAGGTCTGTTTGTGATGAGGAAACTACATTAGAACATAGATCAGCAAATAGTGTCATTTAAATATAACTTCATTGCATCTTCCTTGCTAAAAGCTAGTGTTTTAAAGAAGACACACTGTGCATTTGTCTGTTATATAGTTATACAGTTATTTATTGCCAATCGAAATCACAATTTGAGTGGGTACAATTAGTAAATCGTAAAGACTGCAGTTTTATAGGACCATAATTTCCTCCACAAACACTTATCCTGCATAGAAAAACTGCAAACACTGTAGTGTAGATCTGTACAAATGCTGTTTTGACAGTTCATATTTCATTTTTTTCTTAACAGTTCTTCTGACTGTGTTTAAAATATGAACTTTGAACACAATCCTATTATTAAAACATTAAATAAACCACAAAACTTGTCAGAAAAAAAATCTGTATTTCCCCTTGAGTCCTTTGCCCTTGTTGTACTACAGGAAACGTGCTCTTCTCTTAGAGGTTGTATGGGGGTTTTTAGACTACCTCATTGGCTATTGGCTGTTAGATTGTCAATCAAACTACCTACATTTCTAATGTAACTGACTCGCTGGCGCACTGGTATTACATGGTTTATGTACTCCTTTCCCACATTCCACATACTTTTACTCAACCAACGCAGAGACTTTTTCTAACTATAGCTTCTTTGTAGTTTGCCCAAAGTTTGTTGCGATGGCCGACAAGAATCCATGACTAGTTTTTGAGGTCACTGAAAGAGAAGGGGAAAAAGGAGTGAAGCCAAACTAAGGTGATTCTTGGAGATTCGTTCCAGCGATGTCGTGCACTGAAGCATACGAAGAGTCTAAAGACTGACGCGTTGGTCACTAAATAACATTTGAAAAAGGACAAACAGTCGCTGTATTTCTCTTTGAAAATCCTCCATGCAACCTTTAAGTGTGATAATGATGACATATGCACATTCAAATGTGTGCGCAGGGAGAACAAATGGACTCTAGGACCATAAATCCAGAGTGGGAGGGGCCAGCTGACAGCATGCATACATCATCACAGCAGACACACTGAGACACACTGAGACACACTGAGACACACTGAGACACCTCTGTACAAACTGTCCACACTGTGGAGGAGTAGTAGTACTGTCATTGTACTAGTTGTAGTGTTGCAGTTGCTGTAGTATTTTGTTGTAGTTGCAGTAGTAGTAGTAGTAGTAGTAGTAGTGTAATTGAAGTAGAAGTAGGAGTGGAATTGTACTAGTAGTAGTTGTAGTGTTGGAGTTGCTGTAGTGTTTTAGTTGTAATTGCAGCAGTAGTAGTAGTAGTAGTAGAAGTAGCAGTAGTGGCAGTATTGTACTAGTAGTAGTTGTAGTATTGCAGATGTTGCAGTATTGTAGTTGTAGTCACAGTAGTAATAGTAATAGTAGTAGTAGTAGTAGTAGCAGTTCTAGTGTTGTAGTTGCTGTAGTATTTTAGTTGCCGCTCCAGCAGTAGTAGTAGGAGTAATAGTAGTAGTAGTAGTAGCAGTATTGTAATTCTACTAGTAGTAGTTGTAGTATTGCAGTTGTTGTAGTACTGTAGTTTTAATCACAGCAATAATGGTGGTAGTAGTAATAGTAGTAGTAATAGTAGTAGTAGTAGTAGTAGTAGTAGTAGTAGTAGTAGTAGTAGTAGTAAAAGTAGGGACACACAAATACAGTACTAATATTGGATACTGGAGCTGATATTGAAAATCTGGATATCTTTTAACATTGTGTTTAAATCCATTTCATATTTTTTCATCAGTTTTCAAACTATTTATCATTGTATTTGGCTGTGTTTGCTCGTGTGTGCTTTGTGTCTCCATGGTAACTTTAACATGAACATTTCTCAGTAGACATACATGCAGTACTCCCTCAGCATGATGTCGTTTCAAAGTATGAAAGGAGAACCTAATACTAATACTGCGATTCCTCCAGCGCCTGTGCAGTGACGCTGGTGAGGACACACCCGCTGCTGATGTTTGGCTAAAGGATCAATGCTAAACATGTTTACTGAGCACACGACCACATGACCTCTGACCCCACGCACGGGTCACTGGGGTCGTGCGGAAACGCTGTGGAAAAGTCACTACAGTGGACACACAAAGGCCACGACACACACAACTGCCTGAGCGGTCCTTGGCCCCATCCACACTAGTATGTATTCATGTCGTTTTTGTTGCGGATGTAGTGTTCGTTCACACTAATCCGATGGAAAACGGCTCCAGAGACAGAACGATCTGGTGCCTCCAGCTCCCACGACTTCATCTGAGTACAGATCTGATCCGGCACTGTGTGGACGCCTGAAAACACTGATACTCTGATGTTGGTCTGTGCGCCGCGAAGTAAATCACCACCAAAACACTAAGAAGCTAGAATATATGTCCATTCATATAAACGTGTGTCTGTGTGTACGACCTGCAGACGTATAATCTCTGAAAAGTTTAACATGAACCGTCTCCAACACGACAGAAACACAGAACAGACTCACCATCAGCAGAACACCCCTCTGTCATAGAAAGAACACGCATATTCCACTGAGTCATGTCTTTTAGTCCAAAAGAAACTGAACCACATCAGCGCACAATATCGAGCTGTTTTTTGAGTCTTAGTTTATGTAAATGAGCCATGCAGTTTTAAGTTTTGTTTCTGTAAAATGTAAACAAATATGCTCAAAGCTGTGTGGATAGAGAAGGCTTGAGGACTCAGAAACGACGTGTCTGGTTGCAAATCATTTCTGATATGGTGATATGGTGATACAGTGATACGGTGACTCGTTTCAGTGTAAACATAACCTTTGAGTCCTGAGGTCCACAGCAGAATCTAGAACAGGCGTGTCCAAACTATGGCTCGGGGGCCAAATGCGGCCTTCAGACAAATTTTTCTTGGCCCTCAGACTTCCAGGTGAATTGACCCAAATTACCTTGCATCAATTAAAACATTTTTTACTGCAAGTTTTTTTTGAAAATCTATCTTGATAAAGCCAGTATTTAATATTTACTGTGTGGTTTTAAGGATCTTATTGTGAATAAAAACTGATGGTTCATTCTAAAGTGTTAAACATGCACAAATTTCAATTACTCCCTGTACTGAGCATCAGTCTATGGCCCTCGATCAATCCTCTGCTTCATCTGTGGTTAGTGGCCCTTGATGAAAAAAGTTTGGACACCTTGATCTAGAATGTTATGGAATTGGACCATAGAGCGTCCAAACTCGAGATGGCCCAACAACAAATGCAGAAGACGTGTCCTCTTGAAAATTCTCATATAATTCAGAACAAATATAGAGATGTAGCCATAGTTTGGTGCTTCGATTGTTGATTCTGCAAAAATCCGAGCTGTTTCTCAGTCTTTCACGTTGTTTTTAGTAAGTTTTTGTTTTTGACACAAGTGGACCATGTGTCTGTCTGATTGGCAATCACACCCTCATGCCAAGGGTACAGGACACAGCTCCAGCTCCGTTTTTGTAAAGTTTGTCACAGCACGTGGTCCTGGCTGGTCGGGTAAACAACACAAAGCACAGTGGTTTGATTTTATCCTACCTCATCATTCTATTGATGTGCTCTTGGGCAAGAAACCTAACCTAAGCGTGTGATGTTTTGGAGGGGCTGGTGTGAGTTTGCCCCAGGACAGCTATGGCTAAATGTACATAGTTGTCTTTAATGTTGCTACAGACCAGTCGTGGGCATCTGAGCCCTTTTATTTACATTGGCCACATTTACATCATGTTTTTTAATTACAAATTAACTGTTCGGAATTAAATAGTTCTGAATTAAAATATTCTCCTTCAAGTTTACATGGAAATAATAATTCCAAATTGAGGTTTACATTGAAAACACGTTAAATCACTTTTATTTAATTCACACACAAACATGATCCAAACTTTTCCCGCAGTGGTTCTGATGATAATTGTGCAGCAGCTGGAGAATTGTCTCATCACACTTTACGTCTGTCAGCTGAGGAGGAGAAGGGAAGAGTGTCGGAGAAGGAGGAAGAAGACAAAGTGAGTGTGAGGCTGCTCTACCTCAGCCCACTCCCACATCCCTCTCACAAATCCAAAGAGACGTGGGTCAAAGTCCCAAGACAGCACTGGTTTAAGGGTCTTGCCCAAGGACACAACAGCAACATTCATCTGTGGAAGCTGGAATCGCACCGCCAACCTGTGGGTCAGTAGATCTGATGCTCAATCAATAATATTCATGTCGAGAGCGGGATTCAAACCACTAACCTTCGGATCAGTAGACTCTACAAACTGACCTGTGTGAGGTTGGCCCCCCATCAAATGCACACAGACACACACACACACACACACATAAACTATGTCTATCATTTGTGCTTCGTTTGTGCTGCAGAAAGTTTGGTTTGTGCTGCTTTAATTTTGGAGATATTAATAATTCTTTTACAGGTCAAACTGGGGTCAGCAGCCTCCAGGAAGCTTCAAAATGGGCTTTTTTGTGTAGGTTTGCATTTGATAGGGTGCCAACTTCATGGAGGTACCAGGGATATAAGAGGGAAGTGTAAACCGTTCATCTGATGGAGAGGGAGTGACACACACACACACACAAAACACACGTACCCCAGCTTTAAAGGACCCATCTCATGTAAAATAACTCTTTTCACATTGTATCTTCTGCACATAAACAAGCACAATTTGGGTTTTGGAACATCCATTACACAATAGTTCTGAAATCTTACTGATTTCTTGGAGACAGTCACAGACCAGGAACTATGAAAGGCCGACTATTGCTCCTCCCCCCGCCCGCCCTGAGAAAGCACAGGCTCCGCCCTCCAAACGTGACGTAGGCGACGAGTGAGCCGCCCTTCCTCCGCCATCTCAGGGAGGGAGGGGGAGACAGATGTGCACCCTGATAGTGGTAGGAATAAACTTTTATTCATCATGGCGATACAGCGCGTTCAGCCGCATGTGTTGGACCTGAAATCGGACGAGGACTTGGAGGTGCCTGAAGCTCAAGCACCGCGTCCACATCAGCTGAACATTACTGATTGGTAAAGTATTAATAAACACTAGTAGATAAACTTATTATATTGTGAACCTTGCAGTGTAGAATAATGAGCTTATGATGTCGCTTTTGTTTAGGTGTTCATGTGGGAATTGTCAGCTGATGCAGGGTGGAGGCGGGGCAGAGGTGAGGTGGCTACGTCAAATGTGTCATAGGTGTAGCTGCCGCGTCATCGTTGTAGTTTAGTTCGTTGTCATGTGGGAGGGTGGCAGAAATATGCTGCAATTTGTAAAAAAAAAAAACAAACAAAAAACGCCAAATCAATCTAAAAAACACTTGGGCGACAAATACAAGGCCCACACATCACTCTTAGAAGGTAGAAAGCTCTGAAAAGTAGATTTTGCATGAGATGGACACTTTAAAGGATCTGTACCCAATATTTTCCTGTGTATTTGAGCTGAATGTGTCTTGCCTCAGTACCAGTCAGCTACGATCTTATTATGACGCATTTTACTATCCAAAAGTCAGGAAGTGTGTGCCAGCATGCTAGTTGCGTGAAGGCAAAACTCTGCTCTGGTCTGGAATGCATGAGGTTAACGCGGAATGACTTTGGAGCACTGCAGTTCTGTTTTTCGCGTTTTTAAGAGATTTTTCAGTTAGTTATCACGGCTGTAGCTCAAGACCCGGTCATTGTACTCAGATCCATGCACTGACAGATGAAAAAAACGGCAGGGTGGGGCTAATTGAAGCTAATCTAGTGTAATCCACCGGTGTTTGAGCTGCAGATTTACAACCCGTCCGTCAATAATCCAGCAGAAGCGACGAGATCCAGAGGAGGAGGAAGAGGGACGTTTAGCATGTCGCGTCAGCTCGCAACATCCGCCGGCAACTTTTAACATTTAGAGCAGATCCTTCATTACGAAAACCAAATTTAGAATCTTAAAATGTGCCTTTTGAATAGTTTTATATAGCTGTGGTTGTGGATATTGACGGCTAATTGTTGGAGTTGCGGCATTTACATTTTTAATCAAATTTCCCTGCACTCCGACATTTTTTTTTTCCCTTGGTTGGAGAGGTGGCACTTCAGCGTTTTTTCAGCATTCCACCATTCCGACTCACCAGGGAATGATTAAGTTACAGCGGCGCTCTTTTCAGGACAATATTATTACGGACTGGAAGTGTAGGCAGCGTATGTGAGGAGACGTGTCTGCATGACCTGGTTTAGTCCTGGTTTAAGTCCTGGTTTTAGTCCAGGTTTTAGTTCTGGTTTAGTCCTCGTTTAGACCTGGTTTAGTCCAGGTTTTAGTTCTGGTTTAGTCCTCGTTTAGACCTGATTTAGTCCTGGTTTTAGTTCTGGTTTAGTCCTGGTTTTAGTTCTGGTTTAGTCCTGGTTTTAGTTCTGGTTTAGTCCTGGTTTAGACCTGGTTTTAGTCCTGATTTTAGTCCTGGTTTAGACCTGGTTTTAATTCTGGTTTAGTCCTGGTTTAGACCTTGTTTAGACCTGGTTTTAGTCCTGGTTTTAGTTCTGGTTTAGTCCTGGTTTAGACCTGGTTTTAGTCCTGATTTTAGTCCTGGTTTAGACCTGGTTTTAATTCTGGTTTAGTCCTGGTTTAGACCTTGTTTAGACCTGGTTTTAGTCCTGGTTTTAGTTCTGGTTTAGTCCTCGTTTAGACCTGCTTTAAGTCCTAGTTTTAGTTCTGGTTTAGTGCTGGTTTAGACCTTGTTTAGACCTGGTTTTAGTTCTGGTTTAGTCCTCGTTTAGACTTGGTTTAAGTCCTGGTTTAGTCCTGGTTTAAACCTGGTTTTAGTCCTGATTTTAGTCCTGGTTTAGACCTGGTTTTAATTCTGGTTTAGTCCTGGTTTTAGTTCTGGTTTAAACTTGGTTTAAGTCCTAGTTTTAGTTCTGGTTTAGTCCTGGTTTAGACCTTGTTTAGACCTGGTTTTAATCATCTTTTTAGTTCTGTTTTAGTCTTCATTTAGACCTGGTTTCAGTCCTGGTTTAGACCTAGTTTAGACCTGGTTTAGACCTGGTTTAGACCTGATTTAGACCTGATTTAGACATGGTTTTAGTTCTGATTGTGAGGCACGGTCCACGCTGCGTTTACAAGTCAAAAAAGGTGACGCTCCAAACTATGAGTAGGTTGTAAGAATGGCGACGTAAAAGGTGTCGGAATGGCGGGGTCAAGACGTGTGGGAATGGGGGCATGTCGGAAAGGAGGGTTGACGGAATGACGGAATGTCGGGGTGGGGATCTGTCGCAGTGCCAGTATGTCGGAATAAGGCTTGTATATTGTTCAAAATTGATTTTTTGAGATTTCTATCATGCTATAATGTTTCCTCATCAAAAACATGCCTGGAGAGGTTTTAGAGTCATCCATGCATGTTTAAGTAATCAAGTGATCTCTCCTGGCCCAAATTTGAACCCTGCTTATGGTTAGCTGCCAGATTCTGGGCAACGCTCTAGAATCATTTGAACGATTTCAGCCTTGCAATTGCCAATCTCTACTGAACTAAAGGGAGCTGTTCACTTGAAAACTACCACTATATGACATCACAAGGTGGAACAGAGCATTTTGAGCTTTGCAGATGTAGACAGACTAATAATAAAGGGTGAATGAAATAAAAAACACGACTCCAGGTCTGTTTTTGATGTGGTAACATTGTAATAACATGGATTAAAGCTCACAAGAGTCCAGTTTGTGTAATATCTGACCTTTAAAATACGTTTCATCGGATCAATACCTGGTCGAATAAAGACATCTCCTCGTTGCTTACGCGTGCAGGCCTGGTTCTCGCTTCGTTTCTGGCAGCGCGGACCGTACCGGCGCCGTGTGACCTTGCTCGGCGCTGACTGGACTCGCGCGGGGCCGTCATTAGTATGGGTTAGCGCGGGTTAGCGTCTGTCAGCGGGGGCGAGGTGGGGGTGAGGCGGGCGGGGGGGTACGGAGGGAGAGGGGGAGGGGGAGGGGGGGGTCGGGTCGGGACACTTTGCGCACACATCACATCCATCAGCCGGACAGGGGGGGTTAGAGGAGACTTAAGGACACAAGCTCGCGGGCGGAGAGGTCTTAAGAACAACAAGTCCGCGGGCCGGTCCGAGATCAGGTGACCGGGCTGGACTTACACGGGACATATACGCTTACATGTTTACACGTACACACTGGGTCACCCGAGATGTCCACGGAATAAATAATAACATCAAACAGTAAAGGGCCTGTGTCTGATGTTTTTTCATGTGTTTGAGCAAAATGTGTCTTGTCCCAGGATTTTGTATAAACATAAGGCAGTAAGGAAGTGCGCGCTTAGCTTTAAATTGGTTATAAAGTCATTGAGTGTGTTTACATGTACATCAGTATCCCGGTTATGTTAGTATTCAGGATACTGTGTTTACATGTGCACTGAGAAACCGGGACACTCATATCCCTGTGTACATGATCAAATGGAGTATCCCGGTTTCTTGACATAATCTTCCAAATGAGCAAATGCAAAAATGAACTTAATTTAAATTAATAAACCAGGAAAAATACAAACCATGAGCTCCTTTAGCGTCGGAAGCTCGAGAGGTTTAACCAGCGTGAGGAGCTGTGAGATATCCCACAATCCACTGCACACATCAAACCCAACAGATTCTTCATTAAAATCTTCTGCATAAATAAACTCAACTTTATAACATATAAACCATAAACACTATACATCCACATCAGCTCGTTTGATAATATAATTCAGCTCTGATACATTTGTTTATGTTTTACAGAAACTAAACTTAAAACCACATGGCTCATTTGCGTAAACTGTTAGCGGTGATAAAATCAGCTCGCTGCTTGTGCCGCAGATGCGATCATCTTCTGTCGGACTAAAGGACACGACTCAGTGGATTATGTTTGTTCTTTTTGTGACAGAAGAAGTGCTGATGATGGTGAGTCTGTTCTGTGTGTGTATCGTAGGAGATAGTTCATGTTTAGCTTTTCAGCGATCACACGTGTGCAGGTCGTACGAGTGCAGATTGTACATGTGCAGATTTAGCGCAGCTTTTTTTTAACAGTCATTTCACTCATGTATGGTCACTTTATTTATGCTGGTCACTTTATTTATGTCACTACTGTAGTGGTGAAAAGTCTGGAAAGTGTTTGTCTTTTGGAAGCATGTGCACTCAACTTTATGTTGCAGTAACAGGGATACTGCGTTTACATTCCACAGTATCCCGGTTACTATCGGAATATACCAGCTACAGTATCCCGGTTTCTAATAACCAGGGATACTGTGTTTACATGCACCATGAAGAAACTGGGATACTCAAAAACCCTGATCATAACCGCGACACTGATGTGCATGTGTACACACTCACTGAGGTGAATAATCAGAATACTCTAAATGCATAAGGTATGTGAGACTCTGCTAACGCTGCCTTGTTGTTTCAGCTAAATGAGACAAACTCAATGAGAATGTGACAATGGCAACATCGAGTCAGGGACTCAGAAAGTGATTTCAAACTGGAAATACCCACACTATTTCTCTCTCCTGGAAATACAGGGACAGAATGTGGATGTTAAGTGAAACTGTGCCTTGTGCTTCTGCCTCAAGTAACTTGAATCTAATGAAGCTCCTCACATCACCACATGTAACACACCTCTGTGCTGTTCAGCCTGAGCCTCGGTGCAGTGAGTCTGAGCTCCAGTGAAGATGGAGACAGAACCACTGCATTAAAGACAAACTCCAATAAAACATAACATGAAAAATAACTGGATAATTACTTTGCTGAGTAATTCATTACTTTTACAGCATGGTAACTGAGTTACTAACTCAGTTATGGGGGAAGTAATTTGTAACGGCAATCAGTTACTTCTTTACAGTGAAATGCCCAACACTGTGTATGGATAATCCCAGTCTGTTCAGACCCTTATGTACAACGTAAAAACTGCACCAGAGAAAATACTTTCCCCAGCAGATATACTGTATGAGCAGCTCTTGAGGTCAAAATACGTGCGCTGTGTATAAGGTGACCAGAGTTTCAAAATCAGAAAGTGAGACACCTCCGGTTAGTCTTTTTGGTAATAATAAAATTGTGAAATAAGTGTGTAATTAAAGAAAATCATTAAATGCTCTTGAGTCATTCATGACTGTTAATCGTACTGTTCTGTGTGGAAATCACGTACTTCAGATGAATCTATGTAACAGTTAGCTTGGCGTTCATATTTACATTGTAAATAAAGGAAGCAAGTTAAGTAAGTTTTTTTTTTTTTTTTTTTTTTTTTAATAGCACTTTTCACAGACATATGTCACAAAGACGCTTTACTGAGCTACTGGTGTGTATGTTTTACTGTAGAGAAGCAAAGACTAGGAAATGTTAACATAAGATGTTTTATCTGCGAAAATAAAATAAAAAGTCCAGTCTTTACTTAACCAGATTAAAAATATTATTGATAGAAAAATGATTTTTATATGAGATCACTGCTGCCTGAAATTATGTTCACCTACTGTTAGTGTCATACTGTTTAGTCCTGGTTTAGGTCTGGTTTTAATTCTGGTTTTAGTCCTGTTTTAGTCCTAGTTTAGTCCTGGTTTTGGTCCTGGTTTAGTTTGGTTTAGTCCTGGTTTTGGTCCTGGTTTAGTTCTGGTTTTAGTCCTAGTTTAGTCCTGGTTTTAGTCCTAGTTTAGCCCTGGTTTAGTCCTGGTTTTAGTCCTAGTTTAGTCCTGGTTTAGTCCTGGTTTGGTCCTGGTTTTTGTCCTGGTTTTAGTCCTAGTTTAGTCCTGGTTTTAGTCCTGGTTTAGTCCTGGTTTTAGTCCAGGTTTGGTCCTGGTTCAGTCCTGGTTTAGTTCTGGTTTTAGTCCTGGTTTTAGTCCTAGTTCAGCCCTGGTTCAGTCCTGGTTTAGTCCTGGTTTAGTCCTGGTTTAGCACAAAATATGAAACCAGGAAAATACCGCTGTGTAATCCATTTATTTCAAAAAAGTAACTATAATCCAATTACCACTCACTGAAACAGTAACTGTAACTGAATACAGTTACTCATAATTTGTACTCTGATTACGTAACGCCGGTACATGTAATCTGTTACTCCCAACACTGGATACAGGGTACAGATCTGCACTTTTGAGGCATCATAAAAAGACTCTACATCAAGTCTCGTGGTATAATCTAGTGGACTGTTACATTAACTGGAAATCGCAAGTTCCTTTGTCTAAATAAATTGTTTTGTTACATCATCAGGAAGCACTAATAATTGGTCCATCTCTGGTGCACTCTGGGACTCAAACCCAGGACCCTCTCGCTGTGAGGCACAATCTACGACGAATCTATACGCGAACGGATACGGTCACCAACATTCAATACGGCGACACCTCCAGAAGGTCCACATATGGATCCGGTGACAAGCGTTCATAAATCATAACCGTTTGGCGTCTGGGTGGGTGGAGATCAGGTTTCCCAGTTTCCTTGAAGAACCTTGAAACTGCACAATACCGCAGACAAAAACCTCCAGGTAGGTACTCCTGAAAAAGATCCAAAGATTTACAAGCAAAGGAGTCTACAAATACGATGACAATTCCACAATTTATCTTGAACTCCCAGGACTAGATCAATAAAATCCCCCCTTACATCTGCACATTACATAAAGGGCTTACTACGCATTGTAAACAGGCACTGGGGACAAATCAGTTTTATTTGGCGTTCACTTCTGGGTCATTTGAGCTCTTTATTTTCCATTATCAGTTCCATTAACCTGTTCAGCTAAGCACACAGAGCCGAGAGCAGCCCCAGCGCCATCACGCAGCCTTTTATTACATGTACCGAGCCATTACAAGGGCATGTTTACGGCATATGTTATCAACCTCTATGCAAATGACAGCATTATAAAGAGTAGTAATAGCCCCATTCATAACAGGGGCCTCTTAAAAGCACGTTTGCCCCGGGTACATGGAGCCCAGAGTACACCGTGATGCTGTACTGTCAGATGGGAATTAGGGGTCAATGTGGAGCTGAGGTGTAATGAGGGAATCGACGCCTACATATTTCGTTAAGGCATTTATAACTCCTCGGTAATATAAGTCAAAAGTGTTAAATGTGCACTTCTGGTGAGGGGTCCACCACCTCCTTATCTCCATGGAGAAGTTGTTTCTTTGCCGGTATGGAATTAGACTTGTGACATTTGTTCAATTACTTGTGTAGGTGTAGTTCAGGTTCAGGTGTGTTATGTAAGCAGTGTGCTTCTACACAGATCTGACCTGTAACGTGGTTTTGCATGTTCCACTGCTTCTCTTTCAGGTAAACCTATATAATCGCCATGGAGACAGCAGAGAGCATACTCTAAACAAGAAAATACACAAAAAGCACCTTTATTTCAAACCGTATTTGGGCATCTGTCTAAGAAGGGACTCCTAGACGTCCCTCACCCTGGACAAGAATGTTAAGTTCTCATGAGGCTGTTCTGATTATTCGTGAACGTCTGCGCCTTTTGTTTAAAAGAGACGACAATAAATACACTGACAGGATTTTGAATGTTCAAAAACTATAATCCTCAACCATAAGGTGAGTGGAAAGAGTTAACGTTTCATATTTAGCCCTAAAAGTCTGATCAGTTCTACACATGTAGGTGCTGTAAAGTCATGGAAAATTCACTTTAGGTCATGAAAAAGTCATGGAAAAAATTTTTGTCAGTGAAAAAGAGTGGGAACCCTGAATACCAACACCACAATAAGTTAATTTAAATTTAACTTTTTATGTAAACAATTTTATTATTTTAATCATGAAAAAACAAATGTTATTTCCATTTCTAAGGGTCAAAATGGGACTGTCATGTGCTTACTGCATCTAATCACAAAGCACTTAGCCTGTGCAAACCAGGAAGTGTGCTGTTAACATTCTTTCTTTTCTTGATGCAAATGTAGTAATTGTCTCTTTTTGGCACAAATTACCCACACAAGTAGACTTACTGTTGTGCCCTTGGGCCAGAAACATCATGTTAATGATAATAATAAATGGTTTTATAGAATCAGTCCCAAAAAACGTTGACATCATTTCGCAGGTCAAAAATTTTGGCAATTCTTGTTGAAATAAATTTTCACGTAATGTGTAGAAACAGATCAAGATTTTATATTTAATGTTTTATTTCTGTTCAGTTTTCAGGTTGAGCTGTTCACTCCCAAAAGAGAAGTCAAAAATGAGACTGTTATGTGCTCTCTGGATCTGATCACAAAACACTTAACCTGTGCAAACCAGGAAGTGTGCTGTAAACATTCTTTCATTTCTTGATGCAAATGTAATAATTGTCTCGTCTTGGCACAAATTACACACTGACTGTTGTGCCATTGGGCCAGAAACATCACATTGATGATAATATTAAATGGTTTTATAGAATAAGCTAAATTTAAAGCTAAATTTGACTCAAACAAATGCATTATTATTTCTAAACTCCAGGAGTCTCAGGAAAAGACGCAGGAGGATGTGATGTGTAGGTATTTGTTGTGTTGCAGAGGTCAGCTGTGGCCTGAGGCTCCAGCACAGAGGGACACTGCAGTGGGAAAGAGAAACCCGGCTCACAATCAGGGCTTTGGCTTTCTATGGACACTGTGGCATTATGGGATGTCACCAAAGTCAAATAAACGTCCTATTTGTGCCTTATTTAGGGATTTTAAACACATCATAATCACATTAGTATTAGCAATGAAGTGTTCGAGCATAAAGTCATTTCTTCAAACTTTAAATATGCAAACACAGCACATGAGGAAGGTAACGGAGCAAAAACAACTCAAACTAGACTCAAACTCTAGCTGCTACCCTCACTTCACAAATTATCTGACCGATTAAATGAACGAGTCTAGTTAGGTGTATAGACTTTAAAAACATTAAGGAACACCTCTTTCGATACCACCTGATGACATCACAAGGTGGAGGAGTTCAAAAGAGAACGACAGGATATAATAGTCAGGCTGTTGCCATCTAGTGCTTCCACTCAGTTTCATTTCTCTCCAGCGACTAGATCAGGAATCAGAATACACTAGACGGTTTGCAAGAACCCCGGAAATTGTAGACGGCACACCGACCAATCAGCTGTGAGCTGTGAAGCCATGACGTCAAACTCGTCGCACAGTGTGGGTCCTTTTTGTGGAACAGTACAACAGTAAACAAAATGTAGAGATGGATGAAGATGAAGACAGACATTGTGTGTTGGCAACGATTCCCCAGATCGAGGATTTAAAGTCAGAACAAAGAGAATGTTTGGTTATTGTCCTTCTTCCTACGGGATTTTGGAAAAGCTTATCATTCCTTTTAGCTCTGTTAGTGATGCAATACATACGTCACGACCAAACAGCAGTGATTGGTTCAATTTTTTTTTTAAAGTACTGCCTACAGTCGAGCGAACAAATCCTAATGCTGTGAGGTCAAACGGTTTGGTTAAGGATATACAGGGTGTCCCAAAAAAAATTGACATAATTTCGCAGTCAATAATTTTGCCATTTCTTGTTGAAATAACCTCAAATTTTCATAGAATGTATAGAAACAAACTTTTATTTTGTACAATGATAAACAATAAACCTTTGTGCCTTGGTTAATGTTAGTTTGCACGACCATAAACGAAAACAAAATGTCCTTACTTTTTTTTTTTTTTTTCTTAATTCTCATTGTAGTTTATTTCGCACGATCATAAACGATAAACTTTTTTGGCTTCATTAACATTATTATTAGTTTGTACGACCATAAGCGGGGGGGGTGGGGGGTGGGGGGATAAGAACAAGGAAGAAAGTGATTGGATTTTGGTTTGTAAAATAATTGGAGCAATGACTTTAAACAGTCCAATACTGTAGAAACCTTTTAAAAAGACGATGGACTGTTGTGTTTTGGAAAATATGGAGCTCTGGAGTTGACGAATTGTGCATCGAGTTTTGTTTGTTTTAATTTATGTTTTGTCTCTTATATGTACAGTGAGTGGAGCTGTGAATGCAAACTTGTTGTTCATGCATTTGGTACCTTTGTTTCAGCTCGGACTCTTCCTGTCAAGACCCGTGTAGTCGTGGTTTATGTTTGCCGCAAATGATCCAATAAAAAAAAAAATGTATGAAAATGAAACAGATCAAGATTATATATTTAACATTTTATTTTTTGTTCTGTTTTCAGGTTTTCAGCCATTCACTTCCAAAGAGAAGTCATTTTGCGTCATTGTCCGATAATCATTGAACGCTCGTTAGCATGCTAGTTGTTGTTAGCTTTACCGTGACGGCAGAACTCCTGTACGGTGAAAAGCTCTTATAAACTCATCGAGGTGAATAATTAAGTGCTTAAAATGCATAACGTAAGTGAGGAAGAACTTGCACTGCTTTAAAATGCACTACTTTTGCTTTTTCAGCCTGTCGTTGAGTTATACAAATGTGTCAAACAGGCACATAGTATATTGTGATGGTTACATAATATTGATTTCCCAGTGATCTCTCCATGCTGGGGTCACTGGAGCTAATTCCTGCATGTTTGCGATAGGCTACGTGTTCAGCTCGCACAGCAGCGACCTTGTGACTGCTGTTAATATGTCATTTACGCGTCTATCGGGCTGCGCGGCTTGTCACCGTTTGATTTAAAGTTGTCAATAATGAAGAGAAAAAGGGTAAGTCAGCACCGGTCATGACTTCTTACTGCCATGCAAATCAAAATGGAAACGTTGGCATAATTGTGAACCCTGTGTCATTTCTTAACGATCTGCGGAAAAATATTGAGTTGTAATTTTTTTCTGACAAGCGCTGCAGTTGCGAGTCCATTTACGACCTGTGTTTTGATAACGGGATTGTGTTCAGTGTTCGTGTTTAAAATGGAAAAAGAAATGAAATATGAAGCGACCAACTAATCCAAGAATCACATTTCAGAACGTATTTGTACAGATCTATGTAGGCTCTTTTCACGCTTACGTCACAAACCAGGAAGACGTTTGGAAAGACGCGATTCCGGCGGGTTCTGTTCGTGGTAGTAAGTCTGACAAAATCAGGGAAAAATGAGAAAATGTCCCAGTTTTCTTCATCTCCATGTCATTGTAGTGTTCTGTTATGTTCAGATAATCAGCAATTACAACCATACGTCAGTTTTCATCATTTCTCCACTGACACACAACTCCGAGTGCACTGGTACATGTGATTAGAAGAGATGAGGCCAAATTCAAGATGATTCCAAACAGCACATACGTCTGCAGTCTTTATTTTACCACTGATCACATTTACCGTATTTTCTGCACTATAGGGCGCTCTGGATTATAAAGCGCACTGTCATTGAATGGTCTATTTTCAAACTTTTTTTACATATAAACCGCATTGGACTTTAAGGCGCATTAAACGAAACACAACAGTTAGATAAGTCAGCCAAACTTTATTTAACGCATTCACAATAACTCTCAACTTTGTTCAATTGTAACGTGTAAAAAAAATACTGTCTGAGAAGCGTATTTTTGGAGTATTGTTCGAGTATTCACAATAACTCATAACAGTTCAAACAGTTGGGTGATTCCGGCGTCCAGCACTCCCGCATCCCTCTTGTCATTATCCGAGTCAGTGTGGTTACTGTTCCCTGGCAGTTCAGTGATGATTCGGGTCTTGGTGAAATCTCGGACCACAGTTGATACTGATCCTTATCCCGGGCGTCCACAATCCGTTGGCAGATCGCAACTCAGATCGTAAGTCGCTTCTTCTTCGCCCCTTCTCTCATCCACTGCTCCCACACAGCTCGCACTTTCACTTTATAACAGCCTTGAGTTTAAAGTGGGCGTTGTGAGCGTGTCTCTTGACAGGTGCATTTTGATATTAAAAGGAATCACAGTCTGTATTACTCCTGATGCTCCTGACTACAGGAGCCGGAACACTGTAAGTGGTGAGGATTTGTAGTTTACTAAAGTCGTACTAAGACACCCCAATAAATTCATATATAAGACGCTCTGGATTATAAGGCGCGCAGTCCTTTTTGGATGAAATTAAAGGCTTTTAAGTGCACCCTATAGTGCGGAAAATACGGTACTTCAGTGGGTTTGATCACAGTCGGTCAGTGAGCTCAGTGTCGGGAACTATACCAGAAGTTGTTATCACATTTCCAAGCATCTTCATGTTTTATAACATAACATGAATAGAGCCTATTACAGGGTTTGGAAATAATGGCACTTAAAAATGTTAAATCTGTAGCACTTTTGTATTTTTTGCACTACATATTTTTCTATGTATTGGTTGTTGCGAATTGTACTATTTATATTTTGTAGTTTAAATTGCTTGTAGCTAAAATCTGTTCAGCCTACATGTCCCATCATGCACCAGGGGACTGTGGGCCAACCCACTGTGAACATGTGACCTACACCTCTGACTTTTAATGTGCACAGTGACGGCCATCTGGAGTTTGAACTGATGAAGGGTGAAGGGCCGAAACACGTTGGTGTGATTTTAACTCCATCTGCCGTGTGCTATTAAAGCCTTTGAATTATTTTGTACTTTTTGAGTGCCTCAGCTTTTTTAACTTTGTATTTGAGACTGCTCCCTACACCGAAGTGCACCAGAAGGATGATGTTGCATAATCTCTGTACATCCAAGTCGCCCTCCTGCCCCCTCAAGTTTTGCAGACTTAAAAATGTCAGTCTTTGTTATTTGGTAATTGCACTGATTCAAACTGCGATTTCACTTTGATAACTATTAATCTTGCAGTCACACTTGTTTGTTTTGTTTTTTTTTGTTTTTTGATCATAATATAAATATGTATATATGAACTTTGCATGGTACTTTTAACTTATTTTCTAATCACAGTCGTCTATCTTCACTTGTTAAAAGCTGCGCTATGTTTGCCCAGTTATTTCTGTCGCTTCCTGCTTGTTGTCAGTTTAGTTAGTTTATTTATTTAATGAAACAGGAACAGTGCACAATATACATTCACTTTAACAGGAGAGATGTTTGTACCAGGTTGTAACGCCACTGTTAATTTCCAATAAACCTGCTTGTCCCTGAGCAGGTTCACTGACTGATTGTTTTTAATTGACCTGAGCTATCAGCTGTTCTTCCTGGAGACTGTAACATGTTTTGGGTTGATGGGGGAAACGGGGCACCTGGAGGAACCCATCCAGATACGGAGAAACATGCAAACTCCACACAGAAATGCCCGAGCGACCTGGGGATCGAACCCGGAAGCTTCTTGCTGTGTTAGCCACTCAGCCACCATGCCACCAGTGGCATCAGACGTACCTATCTCCTTGTAGACAAACAGGTGATGCCACTAGGCAAAGTTACTGGTCAGATCTGTGGAGAGGCAACATCACATTTAGAATATACAGTGGTCCCTCATTTATCGTGGGGGTTACTTTCTAAAAATAACCCGCGATAGGCAAAGTAGCCAACTTTATATTTTACAATTTACAATACTACAGTGCAGAGTCCAGTACTGGTCCATTTTTGGAGACTCGCACAGCACCGCACCCGCCCGTTAACCCGAGATTATATCAAACTTTTGAGCTGCATACTCCATGGACTGAACCAAGACTAAGCCATTACTAACCTAGGACTGATTCCAGGACTGAAGAGGAGGACTAAACCAGGACTAAAACAGGACTCACTGTCGAGACAGGCTCAAAGGTGGCCGTAGGAGAAATGACCGGCTCAGCTCCGCACCTCAAGAAGGTAAATGTGGCTGTAACCCGATCGCACATTAAGTCCTGGTTTCAGCAACTATTTGCGGATACCCGACCTGGTGCAGGACTCTGCTACAGCCGGGTAACTTCTCTCTTCCTTCAACATGTCCAGAAGTCGAACTTTTTGTGCAGTGGTTACATCTTCCTCTGCTTTTTGGGTGCGAGCGCAGGAGCCTTTGTCGGTGCAGAACGTTTAGTCGACATTGTGGGTTTTGTTGGAGAGAAAACTTCCTAACATACAGCACTTCAGAATCACACTGATACAGATCAAACATGTATGTACATTTGGAACACATTCTGTACTGTACAGGAGACAGGAGTCCCTTAGCCAATCAGGACACACCAGGAGGAACACAATGCACGTTCTTTCCCTGTAAAAAAAAAAAAAGACATGCACAATTGCACACAAAAAAAAATCTGCAAAACAGCGAGACCGCAAAAGGTGAACCGCGATATAGCAAGGGACGACTGTAGTTAGAAAGTATTTTGTGCATTTAAAAAAGTAATGAAACAAATGCTAAATATAAATATTTTAGGCCATACTGCGTAACATTCCAGGCAAAGCAACAACTTGTCCATGGAGATAAACAGAACCACCCTCCAAAAAAGTTACACAATGCACCTTTAATCAATAACTTAAGATATTCATATAAATGCATTTCCTCCACCTTCAGTTATTGTCAGTGTCCATAAATGCAAATTAAATCCAAAAACTGGTTTGATATCTGCATAGAATTTTAATCCGAAACTGAAAAAAATGCATTTATTCTGGATTGATTCTGAACTTCTGATTATCACTTCAAAACCAGGTCTATAAACAAGACTAAGCAAGGTCTAAGCAAGGTCTAAACCAGGTCTAAACCAGGTCTAAACCAGGTCTAAACCAGGTCTAAACCAGGTCTAAACCAGGTCTAAATCAGGTCTAAACCAGGTCCTAAACAAGGCCTAAACCAGGTCTGAAGTAGGACAAACCCACAATTTCCACAACTCTCAAAGTACATTTCTGTATAGAATTTAAGCCAAAACTGAACAAAAAATGCATTTATCCTGGATCTGATTATCATTTCAAAACCAGGTCTATAAATAAGACTGAGCAAGGTCTAAACAAGGTCTAAACAAGGTCCTAAACCAGGCCTAATCCAGGTCTGCAGTAGGACAAAACCACAATTTCCACAATTTTCAAAGTACAAACTCAAAGGAGAATACAAACAAAGCCGAGCGCCTCCATAACCCATCCGTTCCGCAGCTTGCCCTATCGAACCGCCGCCGCATTGTATCCGCCGCAAAAGTGTACGTCAACTCCCCCCCCCCATTTACACACAATCATCCGGCTAAATTGCCCGCATATTTCACCAGGTACACTATACGAAAGCGAAATTACCTCCTCCAAATCTTCCGCTCCTCCTATCTACCTTCACCCGCGGACCCGCTCATCACGCTCGCTGATCACTCCGCACAAATCAAGCGTCTCATTTGGGTCCCCAATCAATAACCTGGCAATTACAGTTAACATACAGGCCCTGGGATCCTGCCGGTATAACGCCAAGCTGTGAGAACACGGGCTCGGGGAGGGGAGGGGGGGGGGGTGAGGAGGAGGAGGGGGGGTGCACGCATCAGTAATGGCTCCCCTTGACATTTTTACGCCGCGGTAAATCACGGTCGCGGATGAGCCAAGTTTGCTCCGGGATTACTGCCCCGTGTGAGAGGCGCCTCGGGCTGGAAAAAAGAGTCGTCAACGCGGGGGACGGGGACGCGCCGCCGGCCTCTGCAGTGGGAGGCGCGGACGGAGCTGAAGATTAAAGCGATGGGTGAGGTCGAGGTCTGTTTTTTTTTTTTTTTTAGCTGATGTTGTTTCAGAGTAGCTGGCTCATTAGTGTTTCGCGTGTTTATTCGCTCGAGGGTTAGGATGTAGTGTCAAGTGTGCAGAGTATTAGCCTAAATAATAAAAAAGACAAACTGTATGACAAGTTGATTAGATAATGGATGCTAGAAACGCCATGTTGATTGTGAGTCAGCCTTGCTATAAAACACTCTGCTCAGAGTTAATCAAGGTGAAGTCCTGGTTTGTAGAAGATGACACATTTTCGTATGGTTTCTGTACACATATCACTGTTTTTCATCTGTATTTTTACTAAACTTGGAAAAAACTTACACCTAAAACTGGACTAAATTAGGACTAGAACAGGTCCAAACCAAGTCTACGTCAAGATTAAACTAGACTCAAATCAGGCTCAACAAAGACACAGCGCAAGGATACTTAAAAACCTGATTCATGTTCTTTCCTGGTTTTAAAAATGCCTCTCCAACATTAACAAAAGCTTTCTGAATTCATTTATCCTTAAAGAGCCGGTATTTGACTTCGAGAGGGTATTAACTGCTAACACGGAACATATTTGCATTTATTCGTGTTTGCGTTTTATGAGTTTCACTTTCGTTTTTTGATGCTCTGAGTCTCCACTCCTTTTACTCTGTTGAGGGAAGAGTTCACATACTTTACGTCCATGATTTAAGCACAATATTGCAGGGTTCAGTCTCTCAGTCAAGTGATCACCAAAGTAGGCCAATCAGCAACTAAAGAAGTAGGCTTAAGTGACGGGCTACCTATTACCATTGGTTTCAGATAGCTTCTCAGTTTGTAGGTTAATTATTGTCCAGTGGTGTAGTGTTGTCATGTAACTACAATTTCAAATGACTTTTTTAATACTCAGCTGAAAGTCTCAATTGTGCCAAAACCAGCTCCATTGACAAAACAAGCCTGTCTAATACAACTAACACAAAATAGTAGTACTCATTTTACTGATCCATTTTATTCACTTCTGATATAAAATAAGTATACAGATATTTCCAAAACTTTTCAATTCAAAATTTGCCCAAATGTTATTTTCAATATCAATACATGCCCTGTGTATCTGTTTTACAATCTAGTTTAATGGTCAATTAATATCTGGGTATTAATATCACTCCACACTCAGTGGTGGTAAACTACTATTGTAGCCACAGCTGCCCTGGGGCAGACTGACAGAAGCAAGGCTGCCAATCTGCGCCATCGGCTCCTCCGACCACCACCATCACTCACGCACACACCACTTTCATACTAGGCAATGTGGGTGAAGTGTCTTGCCTAAGGACACAACAACAGTTTTTTTGCCACTGGCGCCCCCCTGTGGCACCTGGAATTCCCAGTGTCTCCCATCCAAGTACTAACCAGACGGAGCCTGCTGAGCTTCTGAGATCTGATGGGATCAGGCTTTGACAAGCTGCTATGACCACATGTGTTTCCTTGTGACCTTTTGTATATAACTGTGACATACTGTATTTATATTATGATATTTGTTTGTTCTTACTGCTCAAACATCTATATAATTGATGTCTTATTGATACCAGTCTCTTGCTATGTTTTATTGCTACTTCTTTAGACGTTTATTACCCTTTTTTTTTTTTTTGTCTTTGTTATTATATTATATTGTGATGTGTGATCTACTGTGTCCAAGTCATTTCCCTTGTGGGTCAATAAAGTTTGCCTAAGTCTAACCTTAAAACCAAGTCAACATTCCAAAAAAACAAAAAACAAAACAAAACCAGCGAACGATAAAAACGAAAGTCAGATAAAGTTCTGGACTCACCCGGTCTTTTCTCCATCTTTCTGCCTCGACTGCCACATAACCGCACCTTGGATATCAATATTAGAATCTGCTTCTGGCACAGGGACTTGTTGCTTTTGGGGCAGGGCTTGCGCTTGCTGGCGATCTGCCGGTTCTGCTGAGGGTCCTTCACCTCGCGCCGCTGGCGAATGAGCGAGCTGGCGAGAGCGGCCATCTTGGGGACCCTCTTGCCCTGTCACCGGTCTCGGGTGGCTCGGTGACGCCCGGGTGTCGGGGGGTACTTTGGGCCACCCCCCTGCCCACTCACCCAGGGCGACGAGGGGGCAAAGCTGGGCGAGGGTTGCGAGGCGTAGGGCGCAAAGTTCTAGGCTGTTGAGGATAGCAATGGTGGATTTCGCCAACAAGCAAACTCTTCTACGTTGTTATCACAAAATGTTTCCTTAAATATTTTCTTCTCTTAAAGTACGTCGCAATTCATATGTCAGGACATCAGGGAAGATTCCACTTAAAGTTTGGAAATGTTGAACAAAAATATTCGCCTTTATGGATTAAAGTCCTTAGTCGTCACAAAGGTACGTCACAGCCTCTCAGTGAAGACATCCGACTATCCGAAACATCAACAAATTCTTCACAGTGCAATCCGCCTCTTTCTGAGCGCACGGAATCAACGACTCCCATGTAGAAATCGGGCAAAGTTACCTCAACCCAGACCGGAGCAACATTGCACCCACTGTCGCATTCCCGTCCCGTTTCGAGATGAGGTCCGTTAACCCTGGCAGGTCCGTCCAAACGGGTACTGTATGTCCCGCTAACAACTCTACGTGTCACTGCTGGGGCACACTGCGGCTCCCTCCTTCCACCCTGCCCCCCCTACTACCTGGGACTCGTCTCTGGGACTGTCCTGGAGTAGTTCAAGTAGAGAAAGAACAACCACCAACCTGAGGTATCTTGATGGGACGTTGTACGCACTGGTTCTCTCCTTATCTCCCCTGGCATCACAATTTTTTTCCGTTCGCACCCACACCCTGAGATGAATCCTCAAAAAAAATCCTCAAAAAGGCAGAGGTGACATTCATGGACAAGAAGACAGCGACGGGATCGGACGAGACGGGTCCAAGGAGGTAGAGAGAGGTCTATCAGGCGTAACGTCTCATGTCTTCAACTCTTCCTTCCCCTCTGAGCAGCGCACTACAGCACAGCCGAGCGCGGAGCTGGTGTGCCCTTCACAGGAGCATGCCGGTGAACGAGGGATGAATGAATGGAGCGAGGAAGAGGGAGAGGAGGAGGAGGAGGAGGAGAGACAGGAGGGGAGGAGGGAGTCCGGAGCAGGTAGCGGACAGGCTCTCGGAGGTGGAGAGGTAGCGGCTCGCTTGGCATTCGCCGGGAATAGATGGAAAAAAATGACAAGTGGTGGTGTTTATCCAGGCTGGGGAGGAGGTGAGTGTATCCCAGCGAAGGCAGCTCGGAGCGGGGACACGTGTTGTGGGGAGAGGGGGGTAGGGATGGTGGTGGCCGTGTGACTAGCCTGTTCACAGTGCATTACGGAGCGGAGAGGACAGCGTGCTACATACACTCTCTCTCTCTCTCTCACACACACACACACCCCTCCCGTCCGCTACTCCGAGCCCTTCCCTCCTCCTCTGTCTCCTCCCCCCGGTGTCACCCCTCCCTCCTGGCCTGTCATTCACACAGACTGCTCACTGGACTCTTCACACGCTGCCCTGCCAAGAACACGTATGCACGGACTCATTCGGTGTGCTGCCGTTTCACTGCTTAAAGGTTCGATATTATGCAAAACTGACGGAGCTTTTAGCCACGTTAGAATTAGGGGTGTCAAATTATCGCGTTCATTGCGATTAATTAATTACAGTCATATTTAGCACATTATGTTTTTTAATCACGTTAATCTTATTTTTAATCTCTAACTTTACTGTTTCTGTACGTGAGTTGCCTTATTATAAAATCTGTTTTTATGTGTTGTTAGGACACAGTCCCGCACTGTGCAGTCCTGCTCCACTCGCTCCCGCAAAGAATTGTAGCCTAATTTTCATTCCCGTTCTTGCTGCATCTGTGATAAACCTGCACACGTCTGATCTCTGAAAACATCGTGACACAGACACAGAACAGACTCACCATCACATCAACACCCCTCTGTCACAATAAGAACACTCATATTCCATTGAGTCTTGTCCCTTAGTAGAAGCTGAACCGCATCAGCGACACGAGCGTTTTTTTTTTTCTTTCCTTCGCTTAGTTTATGCAAATTAGCCATGAGGTTTTAAGTTTGGTTTCTGTGAGACTTGCGCACAGCTGCATTAAACACATGATAAAGTCAAACAGACTGATGTGTCTCTAGAGTGTTTATGTTAATATATTGTAAAGCTGAATTTATTTATGCAGATTAGTAATAGTAATAATGATGATAATTACTTATATAAAAACGTTAATGATACTATGAAAATAATGTAATAATGAATTCAAATGAAAATACCTCAAGTTGAAGCTTTTCTCAGCCATTTTTAGGTGAGATTAAAAAAGAGATTAATTAGATTAATTAATTACAGATCATAATTAATTAATCTCTCAATTTTTTTAATCACTTGACAGCACTAGTTAGAATATTCATCAAAAACAGACCTGGAGTTGTGTTTTGTTTCATTTTCAACACGTTTTAACAATTCAGTTCAATTCAATCTTTATTAAGAACACACAATATCCAGTTCATAGTATTAAAAAGAAAACAGTAAGAATAAAAAAGTCAAATACAGTGCATGTTATAATGTTTACAGACAAGAGCGCCAGTATCTCCACAGTTTAGAGGTGAATCTGACAGAGCTCCTCACAGACACACTAGAGCGCGAATGATTCGATTGTTCAGATTCATGACTCTACACATAAATGAATAAATACAACATCTGATTGTGACGACACAGGTTCTCACATCACAATTTACTGTATTTTCCGGGCTATTAGGCACTCTGGATTATAAGGCGCACTGTCTTTAAATGGTCTATTTTCAAACTTTTTTCACAAATAAACTGCACCGGACTTTAAAGGAAACACAACAGTGTGATGGGTGAGTGGTTTTGTTTGTTTGTGGCGTTCACGGTGACTCTGGTCTTTGTTCAGTTGTGGCGTGTAGGGAGGGTGCTGTCTGGGACCAACGGATTGTCGGCGTGTTCGCAGTGACTCAGTTGTTCAGCTGTGTCTAGAACTGACACATTGCACTCGCTTTTTCGGTTCGTTCCTCCTTTCTATTTCTTGTCGGTGTGGAGTGATGAGTGTGTCTGTGGGTGGTTTCGTTGCGCGGTCGCTGTCTGCTCCGTGTGTGTTTGTGTGTTCTGAGGGTGGTGCGGCTTTGTAGTTTACTGAAGTCATGCTGGGACACCTGAGTGGATTCGTGATAGCCCGGAAAATACGGCACAAACATTTCACTGGCGCTACAGAACCTCGGCACTTTCAGTAATATTCTCAAAGAGTCTTCGTAGGCCACTGTCAAACTCTGCAAACTCTTTTTCTTGTAGTTACTCCAAAGATGCGCAGTATACAAGGGCGAGCAGAAACATTTAAAACGTGCAATTTTGACATCGCTGGAGCACATGGAGAACTTACGGACGAGCATATTGGCCTGACCGTAAAGCTTACACATGTCTCTGTCATGTGAGAGGTCACTGGTGATATAATGCCCAAGATATCTGACCTCATCTGTGAGTTGGAGGGCACTCCCGCACAAAGAGAAAACAGGAGGATAGCTTTTTGTCCTCTTTTGTTTTAATGGTCATAATGTGACTTTACAGAGCGTTGTACTTAATGTCATGTTCAAAGCCAAACTGGGGACAGATATTTAAAAGCTGCTGCAGACCTGCACTGTAAGGACACAGCAGCACGAGATCATCTGCAAACATGAAATGGTTATACAGATAATCACCAGCAAAACATCCAGTTTTACATCATTCAGTTGCACAGACAGGTCATCAACATAAATATTAATCAGAAGGGGAGACAGGATTTCACGCTGATGAACTCCTGATCCTAAAAAAGTCAGAAGTAGATTCATCACATTTCACCTGTATAGACTGACAGGTGTACCAGAAAAAAACACCTTTATTATTATTCTGTCTACATCTCCAAAGCTCAGAATGCTCAGTTATTATTATATTATTATTATTTAATTTTCTTTTTTCTCTCTCTCTCTCTATTTGGTTTAATTTGATTGATTTATTTATTTTTTTTTTTTTGCGTTTTGTTTTTTTCACACTTTTCACATCTTGCATTGTTGTGTTTTGTTTCATTCACACATGTTTAACTCTCAACACCTGCAGATTTAGGCTGAGTTCTTCTCTAAAACAGAAAACATTCTGTTCCAACTTGTAGTTATACAGGAAGTGCTCCACTGTGTTTTTAAACTCCATCCACCTTCACTAGAATCACTTGGATCATTTCACTCCTGGAATTGCAAATCTCTACTGAACAAAAGGTCAGATACTTTCTATCTTCTGTTCAGTGGAGATTTGCAATTAACTTGAAAATGACCACTTCATGACATCACAAGGTGGAACAGAGCAATTTGGGCTTTGGACATATAGACAGTAATAATGCAGGATTACTTAAACTTGTCTGAGTGAAACAAAACACAAGTCTAGGTCTGTGTTTGATGAGGTAACAAGGATCTAACGTGTTTTAACACTCACAAGAGTCAATTTTGTGTAATATGGGCTTTTAAATGTTACACCAGTTTGTGTTTTTATTACAACTTTTGATAATATTGTCACACCCCTAACCTAACCTTACCTTTACCATATAAAATAATACTTCACAACACAAACTTACTGATACTTTGCAGTGACATCACGCTGGAGGTGTTCTGCCTGTATGTTGAAGACAGAATGTTCAGCAGTTACCATGGAGACACAATGCACACATGAGCAAACACTGAAAATTAAGTTTTAACACTGTCTGAAAACAAAATGGATTTAAACAGCATTGAGGAGCAGTGGGAACAGTGTTGGGGAGTAACAAATTACATGTACAGGCGTTATGTAATCAGAGTAGAAATTATGAGTAACTGTATTCAGTTACAGTTACTGTTTCAATGAGGGGTAATTGGATTACAGTTACTTTGTTGAAATAAATGGATTACATGACGGTATTTTCCTGTTTTCACATTCTGGGCTATGTCCTTTTTTTTTTTTTCAGTAATTTTCCACTCAATACCAGAAACCCAAACAGAACGCGTGTGGTGGGCGTGGTACGTGGGGGTATACAGACCACCCACTTCTCCCGACATGAGATATAAAAAAATAACAAATATAAAATCGCCTACAAGTTAAATGTCAAACCGGAACTACTTGCACTGGAGAAAACAACCTCCATAGGCTCATGAAATTTACACTACTGTCCTATAGTGAACTGAGACATGCTATATTCATGTAGATTTAAAGGTTGTATAGAGGATTTTTTAAAGGGAAAAGAAATATAGCGACCATCCTTGTGCATGTATGACAACCTTCCTCCTCCACAGCTCCCTCAGTAGAAACACCTCCTCCCGTCTCTTTACTCTAGAAATCACGCTTGTTTACAGCCAGTGTCTAGAAGTAATTTAGCGACCGATGCATCAAGGTTTTAGACCCTTTGTCTGCTTCAGTCACACCGTTGGAAGGAATCTCCAAGAATCACCTCAGTTTGGCTTCGCTCCTTTTCCTCTTCTCTTCTTCTTTCAGCGACTTCAAAAACGGATTTTCTTTTGCGGCGAACTGGTCGTGGATTTTCGTCCACCATCGCAACAAACTTTGAGCGAAATGTAAGGAAGCTACAGTTTGAAAAAGCCTCTAAGAACCGCTGCGTAAACCACATAAACCCCGCATGCCGGTGAGTCAGTTACACTAGGGAGTTTGACTGACAACCTAACAGCCAATAGAAAATGAGGTAGCCTTGTTTTCTATTGGCTGATGTTTATCTGGCCTCACTATGTCCACAGTTGATAGATTTTCATTTTTTTTTTTTTTTTTTTTTTTTTTGGTCATCATAATTACAAGGCTGCCACATCTCTATAATGGTATTTTAAACTTCCATTGACAATTTGAAACAAACAAAAAAAAATCCTCCATACAACCTTTAAAAAGCATGACAATATCAAGTAATCTGTAATCTGTAGGGGAATATATTTTAAAAGTCACCTTCCCAACACTGAAAACGACTGCTTCATGACATCACAAGGTGGAACAGAGCATTTTGAGTTTTGGAGATGTAGACAGTAATAATGCAGGATTCTCTCTCAAACAGAAAAGGAAGTGCTCCACTGTGTTTTTAAACTCCATCCACCTTCACTAGAATCACTTGGATCATTTCACTTCTAGAATTGCAAATCTCTACTGAACAAAAGGTCAGATACTTTCTACCTTTCGTTCAGTAGAGATTTGCAATTAACTTGAAAATGACCACTTGAATGACATCACAATGTGGAACAGAGCATTCTGAGTTTTGTTGATATAGACAGTAATAATGCAGGATTACTTAAACTTGTGTGAATGAAACAAAACACAAGTCCAGGTCTGTGTTTGATGAGGTAACATGGTTTAACACTCCCAAGAGTCAATTTTGAGTAATAATACAGAATAAAGAATTTGAAGTTAACAGTAGGTCAGTTAGTAGAAATTCATTTTGCATGGCACACTGTTGTCGTGTCCTTGGGCAAGAGTCAGTCTGCATGGCTGAATGGCGCTGAATTGACATTGTTAAAAATAGAAATGTCAAATGTCACAGAATTAATTGTGATTTGATGTGGAGGATAACTTTATTGTAGAAAATAATAATAAAACGTTTTACTAAAAACCTCGAAGCCTTCATTATTATCATTATTATAATCATCATCATATTTCAAAAAAGTAGAATATGAACAAACTGACACTGCACCAAGGATCGTGGTCTATGTAGTTGCTTCTTTTATTTTAGCTTGCTTCCACAAAACAATGCATGAGAAGAAACCGTGTATTTGAACAGAATTGTCTTGCTTCAGTACAGATAAATGGTAAAAGCAGCTCTTGAGGTTAAAATAAGTCTGCTGCATGCCGTCTGCATCTGATAAGAAAGCATTTATTGTTAGAGAATCAGGAAATACAGTTGCCGTATTTTCTGCACTATAAGGAGCTCTGGATTATGAGGTGCACTGTCATTGAATGGTCTATTTTTGGACTTTTTTCACATATAAACCGCACCGGACTATAAGGCACATACATGAACATTCACACAGACAGTGGCTCCCTCTTTTCTGCTTCACTCGAGGAAAAACACACTACCCACGCCAGTCCATCTTTCCCACAATCAGGGAAAGAGGTAGAATTGATCAGATTTTAGGGCTAAATATGAAATGTGAACTCTTTCCACTCACCTTATGGTTTGGGATTATAGTTTTTGAACATTCAAAATCCCGTCAGTGCATTTATTGTCGTCTCTTTTAAACAAAAGGCACAGACTTTCACAAATAAACAGAACAGCCTCATGAGAACTTAACAGAACACTGGAGCTGCATGAAAAAGATACAAAAATTTCATGACTTTTCCAAAACATTCATTGAATTTACAAAATTCCATGACTTTTTCCAGGCTTGGAAAATTACGTTTCAATTTACCATGACTTTTCTAGGATTTTCATGACTGTGGGAACCCTGGGTGTTTGACTTTAAACAAAAAGGTGAGAGTTAAGCCCTGTTCACATGAGATTAGTTTGACCTGTGGACCTTTGAATTGTAATAATTGTGGAGGATTCTTGAGATCTTAATCCCGTGCGAATGCGCCATGTCTGTAAAGTAAAAATTACGCCACAAATGACCGACTATATTTCACCAAACACAGATGTCCGGTGATAATACTAGTCCAGTGCGAATCTGCAGATCAGTGTTTGTTGTGGTAATTGCACCCTTTCTGTCTTTCCGGCTTGAATATGGAGGCTGCGGTGGAAATTTTGATTCGCAGTTTTGAGCTTTTTTAGGAGCAAATTCTAACACGGCCCCCTATCGCACTACATATATATATATATAAACTGATCTGCAGAAACGGGAAGAGGTCCAAGAAGAGAGACAATTCTCGCAGGATGGTAGTCTGGATGACATGTGGAGCAGCAAGCGGTAAGGAACATTTTAATGGGAGCGATTCGCGTAACTCAACCGCTAGATCGACACTGGTTTAGTCTTGGTTAAAGGTTGTATAGAGGATTTTTTAAGGGAAAAGAAATACAGCGACCATCCTTGTGCATGTATGACACCGCCTTCCTCCTCCACAGCTCCCTCAGTAGAAACACCTCCTCCCGCCTCTTTACTCTAGAAATCACGCTTGTTTACAGCCAGTGCGTGTTCAGAATTACTGTTAAAGTGTCTAGAATAATTTAGCGACCGATGCATCAAGGTTTTAGACCCTTTGTCTGCTTCAGTCACACCATCGTTGGAAGGAATCTCCAAGAATCACCTCAGTTTGGCTTCGCTCCTTTTCCTCTTCTCTTCTTCTTTCAGCGACCTCAAAAACGGATTTTCTTTTGCGGCGAACTGGTCATGGATTTTCGTCCACCATCGCAACAAACTTTGAGCGAAATGTAAGGGAGATACAGTTTGAAAAAGCCTCTAAGAACCGCTGCGTAAACCACATAAACCCCGCATGCCGGTGAGTCAGTTACACTCGGGAGTTTGACTGACAACCTAACAGCCAATAGAAAATGAGGTAGCCTTGTTTTCTATTGGCTGATGTTTATCTGGCCTCACTATGTCCACAGTTGATAGATTTTCATTCTTTTTTTTTTTTTATTTTTTTTTTTTGGTCATCATAATTACAAGGCTGCCGCATCTCTATAATGGTATTTTAAACTTCCATTGACAATTTGAAACAAACAAAAAAAATCCTCCATACAACCTTTAAGTCCTGGTTTAGTCTCGAGTCATTTCTCTACCAGTCCTGGATTAGTCCCGGTCCAGTCCTGTTCCAGTCCTGTACCAGTCCTGGTCTAGTCTTGGTTCAGTCCTGGTCTAGTCTAGTCCTGGTCCAGTCGCCTTTATACTAACTGCCCTTCCTATTTTTACAGCTGATGTTACGACATATCCGGTCATAATATCAGTAAAACAGAATAATTTACTGCGAATGTGCTGCAAGTAACACGTGGGACGGTAATTTACAAATTACCACACGTCCCCAGGTTGTACTTATCCCGTGCGAATAGGGCTTTACGTAGACTGTAATTTTATTCGAGAGACACTCCAGCTAAATCAATTCTTTGTGGTCCGATTGCGCATCACATCAAAGTCTAACAAACCTCAGACAGAGCAGTGCCTCAGTTAGCATCCACAGCACCAGAGAATATTGTCGACCTCAGCTGAAAAGTATGAACAGAAGCGCTCCGTGCACTTCTATTTACGCTCCCGACCTCCGTGCAGTGTACCTCGGTGCTGCCAGCTCGGCGCTCTCACTCCTGACAGGTACATACAGTCTCCATGACAGTCCCGACCTCTCGCACTGCCTCTCACATCACGCGCACATCTGCTAATGCGACGCCACCGCCAAACCGCCGCGCTACGCCAACCGAAACCCCGGGCTGTCACAGGAGCAGAGGGGTGGTAAACACGCCAGACGTCCCCAGGGCCTGTCCCCGTTAATAAAGACGAGAATAAATAACGCAGATACGATGGGAACGCAGCCAGCACGGGCGATGTCATAAATCGGCTGCTTGTGTTGACACTAGGGTTGCTGTCGGCTAAAGGAGTTTTTGGTTAGATGACTAAAAAGGGGGCGTGGCAGAATCGCTCAAAACTATTCGGTATTTCTATGTGTATGTCCCAAACTGCATGGGAGTTCATAAAAAATACAATTTATTCAGGGAAAAAACAGTACTAAGAAACAATGTGTTTATGTAGAGACAGATTCAACTTGTGAATCTTTTTACCAACAAATACCTTCTCTATATGTGACGGGGTTCTATTCCTGAGTAATGTTGGTGGTGTAGTCAGAAGGATGTTTTCTGGTGTTCACAAAAAGTTTGAAGAGTGCTCTACAAGACAGTGAAGCAAAAGGTATTTACAATATTTATACATGACAACAGAAATATGCTTCATAAACTATAAGCTCTAGGCTGTGATCTTCTCTGTGCACGTCCTGGTCCAGAATGACTCAGGGAGGAAGAGTGGCTCTCTTTTATCCACAGAGGCTCCTCCCCCAAGCCAATTAACACAGAAATATAGGTTTTCTACATTAAAACCCAAATGAACAATAACAAAATATAGAAAAAGACACAGAAATACATTTTACAATGTTGCCATATCTCTGCATCTGTAGCACAACCAGGAAAAATTACATGGATCAGTTAATGGGGGGAAATTATATTTTGCAGACCATGACGTCAGACATGGTGACGTCAGACGTCCCGCACATGATGACACAAAAGAGAAAGTGAAACGAGGTGCTCAATTTGACAGTGGGGCTTGTGAACAGGGGATGGATACTGGTTTGACATTGTTGGAGGACAAAATTATGGACATGGATGGGGATTTATGGACACAGCAGACTTTTGTGCACCCAACACTACGGCGGTGGTGAATATAGACTGTAAATATAGCAGAGGAGGGAGTCAACGGGGAGCAGAAAAAGGAGCAGAATGAGTGAAAACAGGTGGCTAGCGCGTGCTTGTTTGTGTTAGTGATGGTGCTGAGGTCTTTGGTGGGGCTACTCCGTCACACCAACCTCCTCCTCCCCCAAGGCAGACAAAGCCTTGGCAACCTGGTGGTCAACCAAGTTGGCCTTTCCAGACCGTTGTCCGTGGCCATTCCAGCTTGTCAAAGCCTGATCCCATCAGATCTCAGAATCTCAGCAGGGCTGGACATGGTCAGTATTTGGATGGACTTCACTAGGAATTCCAGGTGCCGCAGTGGGGCGCTAGTGGCAAAAAACTGTCTCTGTGTCCTTAGGCAAGACACTTCACCTACATTGCCTAGTATGAAAGTGGTGTGAGTGTGAGTGATGGTGGTGGTCGGAGGGGCCGATGGCACAGGTTGGCAGCCTCGCTTCAGTCAGTCTGCCCCAGAGCAGCTGTGGCTACAGTAGTATCTTACCACCACTGAGTGTTGAGTGAATGAATAATGAACTGTAAAGCACTTTGCAGATCTTGAAAGGCGCTATATAAATGTAATGATTAATTAATTGTCGGACCACAAACATGAAGTGCTGCAGTGAGAGGTACCAGTGGGTCAGTCTGCTGTTGTGATCCTGGTCTTCAGCTAATTCACTCACTGACTTTCTGCTAGAAACAACACTTTAATAGTGTTAAAGTGCATATGAGGTTTTCATGTTTTTCTGATTCTGTTTGGTTTGGTGGATAATACCTGTGGTCAGTATTAATCAGTTTGTGGCAGCAGTAGATCAGATGGTAGAATGTGTGTCCACTGATCAGAAGGTTTATGGTTTGAATCTCGCTCTCGACGTAAACATCACTGGTTGAGAGGCCACAGGTTGGAGATGTGATTCCAGCTCCCACAGATGGATACTGCTGTTGTTTCTTTGGGCAAGACACTTAACCCCCTCGCCCCCAGTGTTGGCGCACGCTGGTGTGTGAGTGTTTATGTGTGAATGGGTGAGTGGTTTCTTGATGTAAAGCTCTTTGAGTGACTTGATGGTGGAAAAAGGCTGTATAAAAATGTGAGCGTTTACCATTACAGACATATTTGACCTTTGTTAATGTTACGGTTGCTAGGTAACAGCTATGGAGTGACCTCTACATATGTCACATCTGCTGCTCATGTCCAACCAGGAAGTAGAATTGTAAAGTTCACCAAAATAAAATAAAAAAATAATAGTAATGATAATAAATAAATGTTAACTATGTTTTATTTAAATGAGTTGTCTAATCTGTCATATGCTCCTGAAGCTCTGATACAACTACTGTCATGAACCATAGTCACTGTAAAGAGGGGGAATGGTGCAAAATCTATTTCTTTTTAGCTTTTTTAGTATGTAATAACATACTTGCCTCATCAACATGTCTGAAGAGGTTTTAGATGTCATCCATGCACATTTGACTAATCTGGTGATCTCTCCCAGGCCCTATTCAAACCCTCTTTACGGTTAGCTGTAAGATTCTGTACAAGACTCCGCCCACAAGTCTACATCACCTGTACTCTTACATGATAGTTATTCATAAATATACAAAAACATGATGCAAAACTGAGCAACAACTTGACAAACCCGATGTAATGTGCAGTAGTTTTATTAGAGGGACACACACTGATTGTGTTGTGATAGTGCTGTGAAGGGGGAGTGACTTAACACAGAGAGCAAAGGGAGTAGGGACTTACAAAACATCTTAACATGTTATTTTCACCATTTTAAAACAATAAAATGTTGATCTAAATATTTGATGAACCAAATCCAGCCAGGTGACACCACCGAACTAAGGCTCCGTTCAGACTTGAGCCTGAAGTGACCCAAATCAGATTTTTTCGCTCCTGTATCTGACCTTTTGCTGAACCACACAGATCCAGTTTTTTCAAATGTGACCCAGACCACTTGGATATGTGGTCCTAAAACTGATACATATCTGATCTTTTAACATGCGACTTCAGTCTGAACGGCCAGGTCACATTCATCCACCTACACATCACAAATGTACACAAACGTTCTTCTCATCAGATGAAAATTGAGCACAAATCAATCCCACCACACTGCGACTCCACACCCACACGTTCCTTTCTACGGACGTTGCTGCCACTGCCTCACAAAACGCCATGGCCAGAAACCTCGTCCTTCTCCTTAAAACACATAGTCTGTACATGTTCTGGCTGTGGTATGACAGCAGCTTTAGAATCTCCAGATCAATGCAGCGTCCATATTTAGGCGACTTCTGTAAACACTAAGCACACTCGCTGTGTGTAACGTTGTTGTGTCCTCCATCCGTCCTCCTCCGCATGTGGAACCCTTTGGGACAGGGGTGTCAGACATACAGCCCTCCAAGACCTTTAATCTGGCCCTCAGCTGATTTTCTACTAAAATATTTGAATTATATTTTCTATTAAAATATTGGTAATTTTCTGTGGTGCTTTGAGCATAGCAGTGTCTCCAGCGTCTCTGTACGTGGCCCCTCCCACCAGAGCAGCACAAATGAAGACTTGTCTCTTTCCAAACGCTCTTAAAGGACGATCGTTTTGACTGTTGACCGTGACACCCTCATCAACAAAATGTCCAACATGAGAAAAGTGGAGCCGAGTGCAGGATTTTACAACAAAAATTGACTTATTCCTATTTACATACAAGTTCATGTTAAAACATTGTGTTGAAATTGTATTTTTCTTCAAGTTTCAAGTTGTTCATAATATTATAATATTTTGTAAAAGAAAGAGTTCATCAATTAAAAAAGATTTCTGTAATAGATTTGTGTTTCTCTGCACAAATATTTGAACTTATTGTTATTTTTGGGGTTTATATGTCATGAGTTTTCTGATCCGGCCCCTTTGGGATCAAAGTCGGTTGGATACGGCCCCCGGACCAAAATGAGTTTGAGATCACATAGAAGTTACATTTAATTGGAAATGCACAATCTTGCACAAAAAAAAATAAAAATCGGATTTCACAAAAAAATAATTATAATAAATCTGAATTGTGCATTAAGCCCTGCAGTCTGAACGTAGCCTTAGTTACAGGCCAGATCTATGAAGAGGTGACCCCACTCACAGTTCGAATGCATGTATTTCAATGTTTATTTTAGCAATAAAAATGCAAAAGGGATTTGTTTAATGCTGTACTGTGGAATATTCCAGGCAAAGCAATCACATCATCACAGAGACAGAGATACACAGTGAACGTTTAACACCCCATTAAAGGTGCAAACTACCCCCTCTTTAATATATAATGTGATTAGATGTAACACTCTCTTAACCATTAAACTGCATTTGACTCTTTAAACTTCAAATTTCACCGAAACCTCAGACGTCCCCAGAGCCCGCCCCGTTAATATAGACGAGTATAAATAACGCAAATACAATCGGATCTCCGCCAGCATCAGCTACGGGATACGGGAGCTACAGCGTCAGATCCAGTCCTGAAATTTAATCTTGCGAGAGTGGCCGGGATGGCTTCTGACTGGAGTTGACATGACCGTGTATTTTTAAGTTGGACGCGGTTCAAGTTTTTTTGGAACGCCGTGAGATGTTTTCGCGCTTGGACCCGCACGAAGCCAAGTCCTGCACCGAGGTAAACTTTTGCATTAGCCCCTGGTCCTCGCAATGGGAGTGGATTGAATTAGAAAGTCAAATGTTGGGCTGGAAAGTGCGGTGTTTTTGAGAAGAGCTGTAAGTGGATACACTGGGATGTCATTGGAGTGGGGCTTCTGTGTTCTGTTACACGACTGGAACAGAAATCAGAAAGGCTTTTATTCATCCCCAAAAGGAAATGATTTTTGTTACACACATGGGTCCAGTCAAGCAGTAACAGAGGGAAACAGGGGCAGATTTTTGACATTCAAATGTCTCTTATTCAGAAACTAGAAGGTATCAGAATGTAGGAAAGAGTTACACTCCAACAGGGTCAAAGTTAAACCTGTGATATTCTTTCAAGTTGTTGACAAAAAATTTTAAAAACTCATGTCGGTAACGGAGGGAATGAAATATGCAGCACTTTTTGGGCAATAAATCCAAACAGTGATAACTAGCGGTTCTCACTTACATATCCTTAACAAACTGGTTTGAATATTTGCTTCATATAGTTTTCTACCATATGGTACAAGATTAGGTTGAAAAACCTCTTACTTTTTGACTCATGAGATTTTTTATTAAGAAAGGTCATGGTAACGGAGGGAAAATTGTGCAAACAAGTAGAAGGTGCATGATTTTACATCATTTATCATCTTTTTTTTTTTCTGAATACTTTAATATTACTTCAAAATGAAAGGAAACTATTTCTATAAAATATGTCAGTCCTTCCAAGCTAATTTTTATCATTTAAATTTTTTTTTTTTTTTTTTTTAATCATGTACCTTCATCAACAGTTCAAAGATGGAATAACACAAGATATGATGAAATACATCAGTTTATTTACATGATTTGCAGGTCTTTAAAATTTGGGAAATAATTTTTGTTCCATGTTTCATACATGGTCTGTTTAAAAACGTATGGAACTTTAGAACCAAAAATGGTACAGAAAAAAGGTCAACAGTTTCATAAACTAGTGTTTGAACTGTCATATACAAATCTTTTAGGATTCATATGAAACATGTTAAAATGGTGTATGATTTGTCTATACCTTTTCCATATGGGTAAACCCGACCTCCGCTGGCAGAGGAATTTGGTGCCAGGTAAGTCTAAAAATTAAGCGTGCCCCCTGACGTCCTCCACACACTTTTAAAAACAAGATTTAGAAAGTGACGTACAGTCGTCAAAGAACAATAATACAAAAGCAGGAGGCAGACAAAAAGACAATGAAGCAGACAGTCAGAGATTAACAGAATAATCAAACCTAAGTTTAAAGTGACTTAATGGTAGTGATGATGTAGTACTTCTATAGACAAAAGACTCATACTCACTCATTCATGAAAATCAACATCAAAAATCAACAGAAAGAATCTGGAGCACTGTGGAGTCTCAGTTTATTTAAAAATATTGCACACTATAGCATTCAGTATACTCTGCCATAAGATTTTATGTATGTATCTTCTTTATTTTCATGCTTATTTACACAGTAGATTCTCAATGAAGGCATCAGAACTCTGAATGAACACATGTGGACTGTAATAAACAGGAAATAAGCTCAAAATAACTAATTAATTGGTTATTTTCATTAATTAAAACTTTTAAAAATAGCCACCCTTTTGCTTTTTGCTTTAGGACATTTCATCAAGAAGCTCCTGGAGTGAAGGTCAAGGGTTTGCAGCACTGCCAACAAAGTAAAAGGTAGATACTTTGAATAAAAAATATCAAAAATATTAAATATTAAAAAAATATTAAACTTCTTTCTTTGCTAGATAATTCCATATATGTTGCTTATATTTAGTTTTGTTTGTTTTTTTTATTCTGTATATAAAATGTACAAAGTAGTAAATATCAGTAACATGTGGTGACTTTTATGGGTAAGCAAACAGACCTGGGGGAGTTTTAGTCGATAACACTTCAATAATGCCACTTTTTATGCAAACTACATTATAAGTCAGTATATTTATTTTTAATCACATTACATGCATGTAAACGGAGCCATTCTGGAGTCAAACTAGAGAAACCAAGACCATATAGTTTATTAATATTTGTATATGGGACTGTATTTAACACCACCTTTGTACAAACAGTGTGATTTATTTCTACTCGTACCTTATTTATCCAGCTGAATCTTCAGGACAGTTCTTATCTCTGTCATTATTATAATGCATCTAGAAACCACATGAATGACATATGACTGTACAGATGTGTAATGTACTTACTACACAACATGTATGTTCATGAACATCATGATCACAAACTTCTCCAGGTTCTCCAGATCACTCCTTGATTCTGTCTCTGCTCCTTTACACTTTTATTCTCTGCTGTGGAAGCAGACTGCACCTCTCCAACCACAAGTAACACAAGAAGGTAATGGCATTAATCAGCGCTGGTAGTGGGGATTGAACCACCAACCTTGAGTTAGAGGATCATTGATTTAGCAACTGCTGCTGCTCGGGTCCATTCATTTAGTACTGTCAGTGGAAAGAAAAGATTTCACTTCCAAGTAAATAGATGGTACAAAGAGTCTGTAAATAAGATGCACTGAGTAACTTTGCGGTTGAGGGTCCATCACCTGTTTGTTTCTACGCTCTGCTCTGCTTGAAATGTTCCACAGTGTGACATTAAACAGCTCTACTTTACATTTATTCAATTACAGGTGGTTTTATAGCTCAGAAATACCTAAAAAAAAACAAAACAAAACAAAAAAACAGACATTCTGACTGTGAGCGGGGTCATCTCTCCACAGATCTGACCTGTAACTTTGTCTAGATTGGTCTCCATGAAGATAGAAAGGTTTAATGCCATACTGTGAAACATTCCAGACAAAGAAATAACATATCCATGGAGAAAAACATTTGACCGATCCTCCACAAGAAAAATTACACCTTTAAAGCCCCACCACGCCAAAAAATAAAGTAGAAAAAATAAAAAATGTCTTTATTTATGTCTTAAACAAAAAACGCATGTCCTTACTGTGAGAGGGCTTACATCTCCACAGACCTGACTCTTATTTGGCCTGGAGGAGATCCTCTTCTTGCGTGTTTTCATGGCAAATATTGTTATTTTGCCTAATCTTCCAAATTATGACATAAAATGTTTATCTGGTCATGGAAGTTGTTCCTAAATGTGGTTTTAACTTCTGTTTCCATGGAGTCACTTTTATGGAGTTTCTGTGGTGTTGCTTTAATAACTGCATTACTGGTTGTTATGTTCTTTTGTACTTTTATGCCAATAATCTCTATTCATGTTACATCACAAACCAAGAAGATATTTGGAAAGATGCAATGACAACTTCTGGTGTAGTTCAGGACACTGGACTCACCGACCGACTGTGATCAAACCCACTGAAGTAAATGTGATCAGTGGAAAAATGAAGACTGCAGACTTATGTGCTGTTTGGAATCATCTGGAATTTGGCCTCATCTCTTCGAATCACAGGTACCCTGTTGTGGCGCCACGATGGAGGGACCCAAGAAATGGACAGAAGACCGGAGTCACAAACTGAAAAGGAGAATTGATTTTACAATAGGATGAGGGGCTGGAGCGGGTGTAGACCGGGTGGGTTTCAGGTTGGAGACAGCAGGGATCACTGGAGAGCAGAGAACGCAGGCAAGTAAAAATGAGTGATGTTACGAGATGTGCCGAGGCTTCGAAGCGTGTGCCGAATAACCCAGGAAGTCTTTGGTGAAGTGTGTATCGAGGTTTGTATCGGTGACGTATGTGGTGACGTTCGAAGCCTCGTGAACCTCCTGCACCATGTGACTGCTTCAGGAAGTGGTTCGTGGATTTGGAGCGATTCAAAACATAAAGGGCCAAAGAAACGTAACGGATTCACCCAAAACATTTTGTGGTGTTGGGTTATTGTGAGTTTGGTACATTCTAATAGAGATTCTTTTTTTTTTTTTTTCTTTTGTAATGGAGCACACCTGCTGTGAAAGGATTTTTTTTCAAAAGCAGGGGAAATTCTCTGTTAAAAAAATAAATAAATAAAAAAGAAACCATCTGAGTCCAAATACTGTGGAGAAATTTATATTTTTAATAAAAATGAATAAAATGACCCTATTTTGTTGCCCTTATTGTGGCATATGCACAGACACAAGCACAGTCACATTACATCCTGATCTCCAATTTGTTCCTACATTTTCTTTTAACCCGACCGTTATATCCTGAACACAGACTCCAGGTTAATACACTCACACTTTAAATATTTGAATGTTTGTGATTTCAACATAATCATTCATTTATTCAGTATAAATCTTTCCATCAGAACCTCAATGATCATGTTGATTGTTCTATTTTCACTGTGCCTGTTACACATTTTTTGGCCACTTGATGTCGCAATGGAGCAAATGAAGCACCTTGAAGCATCGGCTCAAGAGACGAGCAAATGGCTGGAACGCTTCAGTGCTTCATGGGGCTTCATCTCGACATCACTAGTAAGTGGCAAAAACTCAGTATTGAGGAGCCAAGAGGTTCACCGTGTGTAGGTTGAAAACAATCTGGCAGAATCTCGCAGGTGAGCAGGTCTAAAGTAGTCAGGATCTTGATTGTTTTCAGGTGAGGAGAATTAGAGGTCCAGGAGACTCCGCCCATGGAGATGAAGAAAACTGGGCCTGGGAAGTTGTCATCGCATCTTTCCAAATGTCTTCCTGGTTTGTGATGTAAGTGTTCCCCAATTTTTCTCCACTGTCTACAAATCTAAACTAACAAACAGAGATGGAACGAGAAACAATTTTCACAAGATGAGACGAGATACAAGATTGGGTCCACAAGAAAGAGACAAGACTAGAATTTACAAATTACAAATTTCACGATTCCATTTCCAGTTTTGGCTTCACAATTTTTTATGTATTTTTTACTACTTTTTATGTATTTCATGTTTTTGTTTCCATTCCAGAACTGCTTTTTAGAACTGTAAAAGATGTAACTCACTGATTTGTAACCCTTTTTTGTCCTAATGAAAACACTCTCAAGAGATAATTTTCCTCATGTGTGCACAATTTTGTAGCACACAAAAAAAAGATAGAAAGAGAGCCTATCAACCTACAGTAGTCGTACATAATGTTTATAAAAAACAAGACAGATCAAAGTCCTCATTCAAACCCAGATGTTCACATGCTCCTAGTTTATGAATACAGAAGGCTTCTCTTTGATTTAATTTCTGAAGTCTATCTCCACCTCTTGCCAGTGGTTTCACATGTTCAATATGTTCAAAGCGAAGCAGAGTGTCATTGCTATTATGATTTTCACAAAAAAATGGCAAGCCATTGGGTAGTCCTGGTTCTTAACCCTAATTGCATATTTGTGCTTGGTTAAGCGATCTCTCATACGCCTTTTAATGTGGCCAATATAGAAAAAAACCTTCTGGACAAGAGCAAGACAGATGATATATCACAGGAGTAGTGTTACGGCCACAGGCCTCCACATCCTCCTCTGGCCATATCTGGTTAGATCTGTGGGTGTGCAAGCCTCCATATACAGACCCCCTGCTGTGACGCTGTGATTGGAGGATTCAATTTAAGATGGCATCTGGAGCCCCTCCTGCTGATTGGTGGAACCTGAAACACCTGGTCAATCCTGGGCCTACACCTGGAGCTCCGGCCCTATAAAAGGACCCGCCCCCTGCCACTCAGGGCAGCTGTTCTGTTTGTGGACTTGTTTGCCACCTTTGTGTCTCTCGTGGTGTATTTTGTCGAGACACTAGAATCCTGGTGACCTAGACTGTTTTTTTTTTTGTTTTGTTTTTCTGTTTCATTTAGTATACCCTGTTTTGGTTAGCCTACTTTTCCTTATACTGTTAGTCACTCTGTTTAGAGCCTCTTTTTGTTGATTCTTGTAAAAATCATTGTTGTGTTAGTTTTACCTTACAATTCTTCTTAAATAAATCACAACTTTAGTTTTACCATTTTTTACATCTTGGTTATTTTGTTACTTCCCCCTGTCCCTAGCAGAGCTGGGTAATAACATGTAGTATTACAATAAATGAAATTATTTTGTGTGAATGATCTACTATTGTGTACATCCATGAACGTTTTGTTTGAAGGGCATTTGGACAATGAGAACAGTTCAAACACTTAAATGTGCCCGAGGGTTTTTGTGGCCGTGTGCTTTCTTTTTCTGGAGGAAGATAAGAGTTCATTAACCTGTCTCCAGGATTTGGAGCATGTCTAAAAAAAAAAAAAAAAAAATCAAACCTCAAACCTGTGTAAGTCCTAAGCATCCATTGTCAATTTTGAATGTAGTTATTGGTGATTTATAAAAACCTAATATGGCATCATGTTTGTTGTAGTCTCTTTTCAAACACCCTGATTGCCAGTTGAACATTCTTAGTCGAGTCGGCCAGTGAAAGTTGGGAAAAAGTCTTTGACTGAGCTATGAGGTGCATGGAGCCACCTTTGTTGTTCAATATATTGGAACGATATTTGCATTTGTCAACGTACCAGGTATCGGCCTTAAATTTCCAGCACAGACCGATATTTAGCTTCGACCAACCAGCTGCCTAAAGAATACACATAAAGCTCTTTTGAACACTTTATTATGACGAAAACACTGTATAAAATATGACTGCACGACACATCTGATCCAGTTTGTAGTAAAACGTGTGTGTGGATTAGTTTGTACTAAAACCAAATCATAAAAATACCACATTTTTCAGACCATAAGTGGCACTTTTGTCATGGTTTGGGTGTTTCCTGCGACTTATACTCCGGTGTGACTGATATATTAAAATGTTCACACTGAAGCGTGGAGAATCTAGTCTTCTGTGTGAGTATCTGCTGCTCCTGTTCCTCCTGTACCACTGTCACTTCATTCTACTGCACATGTCTCCTGCAGAAAGAGCCTCTGTCTTGTCTGTATCATGTCAGTCGATCGCACCATTACTTCTGTACCACTGAACAATTTAACATTTAAACAAACTTATAAAGACGATTGAGAAGAGTGAACACAAATGTCCCAAAAAGAAAATCAGATTTTGCAGATTCCAAGCTGCAAGTCGTGAAATCTGCAGCTGAAAACAGTAATCGAACAGCAGAAAGAAAGTTTGGAGTGAGTTAGAAACTTGTGACACCAGGAGGATGCACCATGAAACTTTCCTGAAGTCACTGGATGGATGGACAAAGCCTGGACTTCAGTGACACTGAAACCATCCTGTCAAGATTCAGAAAGACCCGAATAATTCTAACTGGAACTGATGCTGAGTCTGACGACAGCGACACAGAAGAGGAAGATGCACTTCTTTTACCTCCGGAGGTCGAGGCCGAGTTGTTCAGAAGTGACACCGAGGATGAAGAATTGAATGGATTTAGTGATCTTGGAGTGAGATGGAGAGTTTGGTAAACTTGTTCTGTTCTGTTGTTTATCTTATAGTTTATCTGAAGAACTGTTCATATGTGACATTAACAATCTGTTGCTGTTCTGTTGTTATTACTAGAACTTGACTTTCAACAGGAAATGTCTGCTCCTGGTCTGTGATTTTATAAAATAAATTTCCCCCAAATGTGTGACTTATATATGTTTTTTTCTTTTTCATTATGCTTTTATTGGCTGGTGCGACTTATACTCCAGAGCGACTTACAGTCTAAAAAATATGGCAAACAAAATCGGCCTTGCATTTCTGCCAAAAAAAATGGCCATCGCTTTCCCTGGATTCATCGACAGTGGTCATGAAAAAACCCACATTGGTTAATCTCTAGTAATTGTTAGTCCATCACAGCATGATTAGCTCCACTCTCCTTACCCTCAACCACCAAACCTTCTCCGTCTCATTAAACCGTTAAACGTTAGTGAAAAGTGAAGGTCATCTGTGTGTTTCTTGTGTTTGGGATTACATTACAGCGTGAAGGCTGCAGCTACGCCATTAGCCCCAGAGGAAGACGGCGGCGCAGGACTCTCCCCGCTCTCAGAATGTGCCACAATTCCGGCAGAGGAGAGGAGAAGAGCAGGGGGGAGAGGGGGCTCGCCTGGAGGATCCCGGCCTACGCACACACCGCTTCTCTGGGACACATCAGCCGAGCATTACCCCCTGTGGAGAGGTTAAATAATCCAATCTGCACTCCAAGGCTGCACTGTTCTGATGCACTCACCACTAACACAGACGCTTCTACTGACATGCTAACTACATAAATCAGGAAAACTGGGCTAATGCTACTGCGGGTAATACTGTACAGATTATATCCAGGGTTGGGAAATGACTAAACACATGTATTCTAGTACACCTAAAGAGAAAGTGTTTTACTTCTGTGGGATATTGGGTGCTAACACATATTTTAAATCGCTATGTTTCCTTTTATTGCTTTGAAAATTGTATATATGTAGATGTTCTGCTCCCCCTTCTAAGTCACTCTAAGTCACTCTTCTTCAGAGCCCTATCACAACACAATCAGTGTGCAGTCCACTCATCACATCAGGTTTGTGAAGCTGTTATGTACAGTTTTGTATCATGTGTTTGTATATTTATGGAGAATTGTCATGTGGGAGCATGGGTGATGTAGACTTGTGGATGAATCTTACAGCTCACTGTAAAGAGGGTCTGAATAGGGGCTGGGAGAGATCGCTAGATTACTCAAACATGCATGCATGAAATCTAAAACTTCTTCAGACATGTTTCTTTTGATGAGGGAACAACATTAATTAATCATTTATATAGCACCTTTCAAGACACCTGAAGCCCTTTACAGATAATTCACTTCACACCAGGTGGTGGTAAGATATTATTGTAGCCACAGCTGCCCTGGGGCAGACTGACCGAAGTGACCACTACCAACATTCACGCACACTCCACTTTCATACTAGGCAATGTGGGTGAAGTGTCTTGCCTAAGGACACAACAGCAGTTTTTGCCACTAGCGCCCCACTGTGGCACCTGACTTTTCCAGTGGTCTCCCATCCAAGTACTGACCAGGCCTGACCCTGCTGAGCTTCTGGAATCTGATGAGATCAGGCTTTCACGAGCCAGTTTGGCCACATCATAATACAGAAGAAACCTGAGAAAGTCCTCTTTAAGGATTGGTCAAATGCAGAGAATGAATCTCCCTACTGGGGACCATAAAGTGTGCCTTAACTTTACAGCTGGAGAAGGAATTCAATACCATTGGTTTCCACAAAGGAATTGGAAAGGCCAGTATTGGAAAACCATATATTTAACCAAGCTTTTGGCACTAAACTTGTGTTGCTGGAGCCTTGACCTGCAGATAGAGACACATCCAAGTGTATCTCATTCTCAGTTTATGGACAGACCAGGCCTTATGTGAAGCTCAGAACCTCCAGAATTCCCTCCCTGAGCTGCAGAGGCTGCACTAGCACTCACTCATGATTGGTGCAGGTGCTTGGATTTAGGTAGAGACCATTCAGATCAGAGAGAGGCATTTTAGGTTTAAACACTCTGGATTTCAGCATTGAAACTGAAAACCAGACTCATATAATACCTGGTCATTATATATTGATGCATGTAATTCAACAATATTAAACTGTTAAAGTGATAGTATACTACCAGACTTCTGAACATTCTCCATAGGAACAGATGTTTTTTTTTTGGTTTTTTTTATACTATAATGTAGAATATTATAGCCAAATGAACAACATTTCCATGAAAACAAGCAGGAGGAGGCCAAGGACAAATATCGCCAAGTCGAGTTTGTGGAGATGCAAGCCCAGTCACTGTAAGGACATATGTTTCCATGTTTCCATCCACATGTTATTTTAGTTGATATTTTGGCAAAAAAGTGACATAGTGTGGCTTCCAGGAAAGAGACATGAGTGAATACAAAGTGCTGTTGTGTTTACATGGTGTTGGTTCCACAGCAGGGGACGGTCACAGTGTGAGGGGGAAAGAGCTCCGACCTCCAGGCTAATCAAATTCATGTTCCACCAGCACCCACAGAAGATCAATGCACCAGCTGATCAGAGTCTACAGCAGCCCGATGGAGCACTACAGCCACTCACCACAGACGACATGGAACCCAACTGTGCTAAAGATGTTTCTCTCACCTCTTTGCGTCAGTCCTCATACAAGTTATCCATAATATAGTTCATGTTACGTTCTTCCATGGATTTAATAACTTGGTCTCTTAACGCAATTGACACCATTTTCTCGACTCAGGATCCGGTAAGTAAGTAAGTAAGTTTATTTATATAGTGCTTTCACAGACATTTTCTGTCCCCAAAGAAGTGGGTAACACTGGTTTTAGTGGCAGGCTAACTATGGCCATTGACATGCACTAGCCTAGCATCAACAACCTCTGCAAATACAAGGACTGTATGGAATATTTCAAAAAGTGTCTCCACACATCTACAGTACTCTGGCTCACTAGGAAATGAGAGCCTATGTCCAAAATTCTGAACTGTCCCTTTAATATTATGATGAGAGAGAACCATTATTACTTGAAATGAAAGTGGACCTATTATGCCAAATGGACTTTTTAGAGCTTTTGTCCATGTTATAGTTGCTTCCCCTCTCATTTACCCTCTCCAAATTGTATTCAGAGTGATTCATACATGTCTGAGTATTCTTTCTTCCCCAGTATTAAAGATGTCATTGCTACTACTCAGCTACTACAACTACTACTCCAGTTTTCACCATCATCAGTGCACACCCCCTGTGATGTACTTACTTACACTCTTCAATTTTGTTTTATGAATGACGTGTTGAAGTGAAGATTTTGGATTTGGCAGCAACATCAGCTCCCAGCTACTCTTTTATTAACTTGTTTTAAATCAATATTGCAATTTAAAATAACAAAATGATAACATAATGATCCACTGGTGTCATATATTATAACTATGCTATAACTATAGACACAAGCACAATATGTCTTCTGTCCATTTGTCCATTATGACAGGGGTTTCCAAATTGGGTGAATGTGAGTCTCCCCTTAAGGGTGAAGTATAGTCCTGCGTCGACTCAACGCGCACTGCCGCCGTTGCCTTGTTGCCATCGTTTTTGATTTATGGATCTGCGTCGAGGTCTATGCACCGCAAAGTATTTAACCACCAAAATGCTAGGGGGCGACGATATCTGTCCATTCATATATACAGTTAGTGTGTGACCTGCAGACGTATAATCTCTGAAAAGTTTAACATGAACCATTTTTGGATGCGATAGAAGCACAGAACAGACTCACCATTAATACAATATCCCTCTGTCACAGAAAGAACACTCATATTCCACTGAGTCGTGTCCTTTTTAAGTCCGACAGAAGCTGAATGCGTCAAGGCACAAGGAGCGAGCTGTTTTTTTGAGTGCTTAGTTTATGCAAGTTAGCCATGCGCTTTTAAGTTTTGTTTCTGTGAAACGTAAACACATATGTGCAAAGCTGCATTACACACATTATTTCTCAATGTATATTGAAAGAAAGGAAAGCCGAGTACAGGAAATGTCTGCAGTGCGGCGGTTGAGACGACCAATCACAGCCCTTATTGTCTGCGTCGCTTCCCCTGGTGTCTGCATCTTTTTGACATGTAGTTAGAAAATTTCGGAGGTGCACGTCGGTTGACGCAAAGGCTCTGCGTAGGGGGTACACGTCGACGCAGACTCTCTGCATCATGACGCAGATGATTTGACGCTGGACCATAAATTGGCCTTTAGAGTAGGTAAAGAAAGACAGTTTTTCTCCAGTGTTATGGGGCTTACATGCCATTCTGACATACCGCTGGTCAATTTTTTTTATCAAATGTACCTGACTTTTTTTTTTTCTTGGAAAAAGCACTTTAACTTTTTTTTCTCAACATTCCACCATCCCGACACTCAATGTCATTATGAAGCTGCTGCAGCGCTTTTTTTGGGACAATATTTTCACAGACTGGTAGCGTAAGAGTCCTGGTTTAGACCTTGTTTAGACCAGATTTTAGTTCTGGTTTAGGCTAGTCTAGTTCTTGTTTTAGTTCTGGTTTAGTCCTGGTTTTAATCCTGGTTTTAGTCCTGGTTTTAGTCCTGATTTAGTCCTGGTTTTAGTTCTGGTTTTAGTTCTGGTTTAGTCCTAGTTTATGTTCTGGTTTAGCCTGGTTTAGTCCTCGTTTTAGTTCTGGTTTAGTCTTGTTTAATTCTGGTTTTAGTCCTGGTTCAGTCTTGATTTAGTTCTGGTTTAGTCCTGGTTTTACAAGGTAAGGTATGTAAGGTAAGGTATACAAGGCAAAAAAGGTGACACTCCAAAATATGACTAGGTTGTCATGGTGACAAAATTTTACAGCTAATACACACATCATTTTTTTCTTTGCATGTGTGTTGCACCTCCCCAGTGGCTCTCTGGCGCCCCCCAGGGGACCCGCGCCTCACTTATTGAAAACGGCTGCACTATGAGATCATGCTGAATCCACAGTCACCTTTTAGCTCGCTGTGGATTTCCATTGGATTTTCCTCAGAGGGTGACACGGGGATAGCCTCCACCAGCTCCTTTTTCCACCCCCCTCCACCCCACCAACCGGCTCTGCCCTTCTCCCACCACAGGCCCCTCCCTCCCCTCCCTCCCGCTCTACCCAGAGTGCAGTGCTCCAGCCCGGGCCGGTCCTGCAAGCATATCCAGCGAATAAATACAACAAGGTCATCTCAGGTTATTGCACATTCAGACAAATTCAGCTGTACTTCAAGTCCTCCCTCACTGTGGGCCCTCTCTGAAGCTTTATGGTGGATTTGTAAAATATATAGACTCATTTTTATTTTTATATATGTTTATCCATATTAAAGATGCACTGTGTAACTTTTCTGGTGGAGGGTCTTTCACCTGCTCGTTCCCATGGAGATGTCCTTGCTCTGTTTCTGCATTTATTCAGTTACAGATGGTTTTATAGCTCAAAACAGTCCTAGAAAAACAGTCATTCTGATTGTGAGCGGGGTCGCCTCTCCACAGACCTGACCTGTAACTTGCTTTGGTCTCCGTGCAGATAGAAAGGTTTAATATCATACTGTGAAACATTCCAGACAAGCAATGACATCTCCATGGAGAAAAGCATTTGACAGTCTCCAGCAATGTTACACAATAGACCTTTAACAATCGCTTAATTCTATTTTAGATTAAAGTCATTTCAAAGTACTTAAGTAATATAAAGCAACAAGGTGTAACTTTCTTGAGATGGCACATCCCCTGCATGATTCCATGGAAACAGAAAGTTAAAACCACATTTATACCAAATTACAAGGGAACAACATTTCCATGGAAACAAACAGGATGAGGCGCGGTGGACATGTTTTTTTTTTTTGGTTTGTTTCTTGTTGTTTTTTGGTCAGTGCAATAAAAACATCCAAACAGGAAATAAATTCTGCTTTTATTTGAATGTATTTATTTGGCTAAAACGGGCTTTTAAAGGTGCATTGTTTAACTTTTTTGGTGGTTTTCCAGTTTTTCTAGGTATGTTTGAGACATAAAACCACCTGTAAATGAATAAATGTAAAGTAGAGCTGTTCAATGTCTGTGGAACATTCCAGACACAGCAATGACGTAATCAGGTGATGGAACTCCAACCACAAAGGGAAATAGTGCAGTACAATCTAATCTAAATGTGTAGTTTGTCTAGTGGCTTGTGTGCATGGGTACATTGCACAGTACATTGTTATGAGGGGGACAGAGTGATGCATTGACTGTCACACATTTGTAGCTTTTATCACATTAGGGGTCACAGAGGGCTGGGGCTCGTCCAGCACTGTGAGTTCATTTACTGTGTTCTGTCCTCATGTACATTCAGTCCGAGAAAAGCCAGTCCCCATGTACAACAAGTCCTTTGTACAACCAGTTCCATGTACAACCTGTGTTCCTGTGTGCTCTAGTGCAGTGTTTCCCAAAGACTGCGTCGCAAGAGATTTTTTTGTGGTTCGCCTTGTCACGATCTAGCCTGATTTATTATCCGATTTCACTTCGTGGAAACCGTCTGACCTCACAGCATTAGGATTTGTTCGCCCAACGGTAGGCGGGTATTTTTTTTTATTTAACCAATCGCTGCTATTTGGTTGTGACATATATGATGAGGAGAAAATTCAGTTTGTCGTCTGGACAAAAGTTAGTTTGGTTGTGACGTATGATCTCGGGAATCTTTGACAACACAGACTGTCTGGCTCTTCGCTGATTGGCTGGTGCCCGAACTCGCACTTCCGGGGTTTTTTGCGAACCGTCTACTGTATTCCGATTCCTGACCTAGTCGCTGGAGAGACATTAACAACCAAAGCAGCCAGTCCCGGCAATAAACAGTCACTGAACAGCCACTCTCCAAGAACAACCAGTACCCAAGTACAACCAGCATCCAAGTACAACCAGCATTCAAGTACAACCAGTCCCATGTGCAACCAGTTCCCATGAGCAACCAGTTCTCATGTGCAACCAGTCCACATGTACAACCAGTCCCATGTGCAACCAGTCCCATGTGCAACCAGTCCCATGTGCAACCAGTTCCCATGTACAACCAGTCCCATGTGCAACCAGTTCCCATGTACAACCAGTTCCCATGTACAACCAGTCCCATGTGCAACCAGTCCACATGTACAACCAGTCCCATGAGCAACCAGTTAACATGTGCAACCAGTTCCCATGTACAACCAGTCCCCATGCACAGCCAATCCCCAAGTAGACCAGTCCCCGTAAAGCCAGTCTCCATATACAACTGATCCCTACACACATCCAACCCTGGAAAAGTCAGTCCCTATGAAGAACCAGTCCCCATAGTTCTGCTAGAATAGGCCAAAGTACGTCCATACTCGCCGCTATGTTTGTTTTGGTTAGTCTAATTAGAGTAATTCACCTTCCAGAAAGCAGGAGAAGCACAAGATGGAGCCTTGGAAGTTTATAAACTTACAAAAATGATTTACAATTTATCTTTCTGTGCAAGTTAAATTATAGTAGTAGTAGCAGTAAAGTAGTCTGAAGATGAAAAGGACATGCAGTCTCCATCCTTCAGGGTCAAAATTGGACCATAAAAATCTGAAAGTCTAAACAGAGATTGCAGCAGCTCCTCGCAGCTTTATCTCACGTGACGTTTGAATCTTTCTCACTATAACGGCCTCTTCACCCGTGGCTGTCCTGTCCTCTCCACTTGTATCAGCATGACACCACAAATACTAAGATGGATTAGGGCGGCAGTGAAAAACGCCGGCTCCCCTGTGCATTTGAGATCAGCACGAGACAGTTCACCATGAGAAAAGATTACTGTTTCAGAACAGTGTTAAAGGAGGACTAGGCAGCTCTTCTGGTAGAGGAATGGTCACCTGCTTGTCTATGGGAATTAGGGCTGCACGATATTGTACGATACTAGTGTTGTCATGATACTAAAATGTCCAATACTAAGATACTAAGAGATAGACTGGATATTCAGTACTTGATTCTGATACCATGATAATACTAAAATACTCTTTTTTTTAGACAAAAGAACATGATTTTCAGCATTAAATGGTAGTATTTAATTTTGTATTCCCATGTGTGTTATATGTGTGTAATGGTCAGTGGTGCAGTAGGTTCATAGTGTCCAGGTGTGTATACTAGTCTATGTGCTCTTATATTTGTTCTGATCCAGCTCAACATCATTCTAAAGACATTCAAGAAAACTTCATTTCTGTCCTGTCAATGTGACTTTTTAGAATTGATAAATGTTTAAATTAGTTTCTAGTTTTGATATTAGTTTTGATATCAATTAGTATCTGATTTTTGATTGTTTTGACAACAATGATATAGAATATGGCTGTGAGGAACGCTGATATTGATATTATATATTACTTTATACTATTTGACTATTTGTTAATTTTTTTTTTTTTTTTTTTTTTTTTTTATCATTTTTGTCATGTGGAGAACCCTGGTGTCATTGTGATATACTGTGTATGTTGCAATATTGATTGTTTAATAAGTCAGTATTGATACTTTTGAGATACACTGTGCAGCCTTACTGGAATTTTCCAAAGTATATTGTTAAATTATTTTGCTTTTTTTTTAGTGCAAGTGTTTTTATTGTTGAAAAATACTTTGAAAAGCATGCATTCATACTGTGAGGGGGGTTGCCTTTCCACAGATCTGACCTGTAACTAAGGGAACTGAAGGGAATGTCTTCTTAATCAGACACATTTAATGCCATTCTATGGAACATTCCAGACAAAGTCATTGCTTTTTTGTGGTTATTACCATGAAGACCTTCCACAAGAAAATGTACGTTGCAGATCTTTAATTACTGGAGTTTTTCATGTACAAATGACTTTGAGAAACATGCATCTTTAGAAGCAGGAACACTTGTTTATAGTTGTCTCCATGGAGAAAGAGAAGTTAAATGCCAGATTGTGGAACATTCTAGGCAAAGCCATGGAGACAAGTCCAGTATATGATGCACCCCGAGTCTGGACACTTGTAATCACTCTTACTGAGAGTACTACAGCAGCTTCCTGAAATACTTTATTCTAACTTTCTAATGTCCTTTTTCTGTCTTTGTACTTCTACTTGAGTAATATTTTTGAAGTAACTCCTAAGACACAGAAAGGTTACACAGTGCACCTTTAAATAAGTTGCCATACCCAATAATAAAACATGGAATTGGCTGTAAAGGTCCTAGCGTAGCGTAGCATTTATCATCTGGATATCAGCATATAGGAAGGTGCTTACACTTTATGGATCATATCTCAGAGCAAATCTTGTGTCGCCAATAAATAGTGTCAGTAAAGATAAAGTGGATGTGTATAAAAGTGGAGTGGACTTGTACAGCAGCAGTGTTCTGGATATGGAGATGACATGAGATGTTTATTAACAAAGGTGAAGTGAAACTGAGCACCACCTGGAGGACTAAAGGGGAGGGGGGAGGAGGGGCAGGGTTTGGAGGACTGAACGGGAGCGTGGGGTGAGGTCTGGAGGACTAAAGGGGAGAGTGGGGGGGGGGGGGGTCTGGAGGACTAAAGGGGAGAGTGAGGGGAAGGAAGGGTCTGGGGGACTAAAGGGGAAAGTGAGGTGGGGTCTGGAGGGCTAAAGGGGAGGGGGGGGGTCTGGAGGACTAAAGGGGAGAGAGATGTAGGGGATGGGGTCTGGAGGACTAAAGGGGAGAGTGGGGGTAAGGATGGGTCTGGGGGACTAAAGGGGCGAGTGGGGGGAAGGAAGGGTCTGGGGGACTAAACGGGAGAGTGGGGGAAAAGTCTGGGGACTAAAGGGGAGAGTGGGGGGAAGGAAGGGTCTGGGGGACTAAAGGGGAGAGGGATGTAGATGACGGGGTAAGGATGGGTCTGGGGGACTAAAGTGGGCGAGTGGGGGGAAGGAAGGGTCTGGGGGACTAAAGGGGAGAGTGGGGGGAAGGAAGGGTCTGGGGGACTAAAAGGGAGAGTGGGGGGAAAGGAAGGGTCTGGGGGACTAAAGGGGAGAGTGGGGGGAAGGAAGGGTCTGGGGACTAAAAGGGAGAGTGGGGGGGAAGGATGGGTCTGGGGCACTAAAGGGAGAGTGGGGGGAAGGAAGGGTCTGGGGGACTAAAAGGGAGAGTGGGGGGGAAGGAAGGGTCTGGGGGACTAAAGGGGAGAGGGATGTAGGGGACGGGGTCTGGAGGACTAAACGGGAAGGTGAGGGGGAAGGAGAGGTGGGGTCTGGAAGACTAAAGGGGAGGGAGAGGGAGGAGGAGGGGTGGGGTCTGGAGGTATAAGGAACAGTGTGTTTGGTCCACACTTCAATCTCCAGCCCTGCAGTGTGTTTGTGATCATAAACACCTGGCTGTAATCAGAGCAGTCATGTGTGATGTCACAAAGTACTTGAAAGTGCAATGGCCACTGAAGCCAGCACACTCCCAGTTTTTTTTTTTTTTTTTTTTTTTTTTTTTTCCAGCTTTTCAGCACAAAATTACATAGTTTACATTAAGATTGCTTTAAAAAAAAAAAAAAAAAGTGAAAAAGTGAAAATCAAAACTACTTAATTTTCTTTATGCACTGGAATTGGAATTATTGATAAACACTTTTCTCAACTCTCCAAGAGGAATGTCATGGTGATGCTAACAAACACGCAGCCAACGCACAGCATTCTCATTCTGAACCTAAGAGACGCTTTTACAATATATCTATGCTACGACACATTTTGCACAAATACCAAGAAACCACTTTAATTGGGTATTTGATGTTGAGACAGGTGGCTTCACACTAGTGTTGTCATAATACTAGAATTTCTTAATTTCATAGCAAAGAAACAGACTCAATACTCAATAACAATTCCAATACCACGATGATAAAAAATAAAAATGAAAAACACTCTTTATTTAGATGATGCAATGTGATTTTCAACATTTTTATATTATCATGTGTTCTCATATGTGCGGCAAAGGAGAAATTCAATTTGTCAAATGGACAAATGTTTATTTAGGCTAAAAATCTTTCTCAGTTCATCCAAGCTGCTTCTTCATTTCTAGTCAGACGCTGGAGGACACTTCCTTTTATCTGCCTGCAGGGAGGAGCTAACTACACTGAAACTACTCTGAAACTAACACACACTTGTTTACTGTTGACAAGTGAAGAAACCTTTTCAACCTAAATAAACATTTGTCCAGATGACTAATTGATTTTCTCCTTTACCATGGATTCGACCTGAATGACTGAGGGATTCTACACACATCTTATGTCTACAGTATGTAATCCCTCAATGGTCCAGGTAGGTCCAATAGTGGTCCATGTGTGTATCTATGTGCTCTTCTACTTGTTCTGATACAGCTCAACATCATTCTGAAGACATTCAGGAAAGACTCATTGCTGTCCTGTGACTTTTTTTGTATCAGTACCTGCTCAAATGAGAGTGTAGTTTCGATTATTTTCCTCTAAGTACTGGGCAGTAGTGTTTTAAACGACATGTCCACGCCCTGGTGAGTCTTTGGTGCATTGCTAATGCGCTAAGCCTCTGTCAGTATAGTGTGAGTGAGTTTGTCTCTGTGTGTATTGCGTGAGTGAGTAGCAGCAGTCAGGCACAAATGGGTGTGAATGAGGATTAATGAGGAGGAAGTCTGTGAGAAGAGAAGACTCCATGACACTACTGGTTATTTGGCATGAACAGCAGACATAGAATCATATGCAAGCTGCTGTTGGTAATTTCAACTACTAACTGGTGTCATTTTTTGGTTGAGGGTCCGTCATCTTGTTTCTATGGATACATCATCACTGTTGGCTTACTTTGAAACTGTAATGCATTTATTACCTATTACTGTCATTTCAAAGTAATTCGTTACATTACAATATTACTGCATTTAAAATGTAAGGCATTACATTACTATTGCATTACTTTAAGTTACTCTCACCAAAATATCTTTTGCACTGTATATGGACTGAACCAGGACTAAACCAGGTCTAAACCAGTAACCAGCTGAACAGGACTAAACCAGAACTGAACTAGGACTAAAACAGGACTCACTGTGGGGACGGGCTCGAAGGAGACCGCAGGAGAAAGGAGCGGCTCTGCTCCGCACCTCACGGAGGTAAGAGCGGCTGTCACCCGATCGCTCTTTATGGACCCTGCTGCTCGGGCTCGCGCCCTGATTTCAGCAACTATTTGCAGGTACCCGAGCCGGTGCAAGAGTCTGTTACAGGCGTAATCTACCTTCCTTCAGCGTGTCCAGAAGTCCAACTTTTTGTGTGATGTTTGCATCTTCCTCTGCCTTTTGGGTGCGAGCGCAGGAGCCTTTGTCGGTGCAGAACGTTTCGTCGACGTTGTGGGTTTCGTCGGGGAGAAAACTTGAACCGTACAGCACTTCAAATCACACTGCTAGAGATTGAACATGTATTTAAATTTGGCAGCTGAACACATTCTGTACTGTACTGACAGGAGTCCCTTGGCCAGTCAGGACGCAGCGGGAGGAACACAACACGTGTTCATACAATGTAAAAAAAAAAAAAAAAAGGGCATGCAAAATTGCACAAAAAAATAAATAAATAAATAAAAAATAAAAAATCTGCGAAACAGCGAGACGCGAAAAGTGAACTGCGATAGAGGAAGGACGAGCGTAAACAGCTAAACCAGACTGACCCAGGTCTAAACCAGGTCTAAACAGTGTGGAGTTCTTTGTCAGTCCTTTCGCCCGCGGTCACCTGAAGGTCTACGAGGGCGCATGTTTCCCGCTGCTGATATCGCGGTGATTTTAGCGAATTTGTATGAAGAAAAACCCACCACTTCAATCCAGTTAAAAAAACATTGTAACGCGCGTTACTCACATTTGTACCGAGTAAAATAGTACTATTTTTTCCCCTGTAATGCCTTAATTACTGCGTTACAGCAAAAAGTAATGCATTACTGAATTCGTTATTTTATAACGCGTTACTGTACATCATTGCTCTGCTTCAAATGTTCTACAATATGGCATTAAACTAGTCAGGCTGGTGCCACCTAGTGCCTCCACTCAATTTCATTTCTCTCCAGCGACTAGGTCAGGAATCAGAATACAGTAGACGATTTGCAAGAACCCCAAAAGTTGTAGACCGCACACCGGCCAATCGACTGTGAGCTGTGAAGCCACAGCCAACGTCAAACTCGTCGCACCTGTTTGGGTCCCTTTTGTGGAACAGCACATCAGTAAACAAAGCATCGAGATGGATGTAGACGAAGACAGACATTGTGTGTTGGCAACGATTCCCCAGATCGAGGATTTAAAGCTGGAACAAAGAGAATGTTTGGTGAATTTTATTAAGGGGAAAGACATTATTGCCCTTCTTCCTATGAGATTTGGCGCATTACATATGTCATGACCAAATAGCAGCAATTGGTTAATTAAAAAAAGTACCTGCCTACCATCGAGCGAACAAATCTTAATGCTGCAACGCACTTTAATGATGTTAATGTTTTTATTTAACTTATACTGAAAGAGCATCAGAAATTTATTTTACCATGCTTATTTCCTCATTTTCCCCAGCTAAAAAGCCTGGAGACGCTCCTTTGATGCAGAAAAATTAGAACTCCACCTTAACTAGAGTAGCATAAATATGTTCCATTAACCCTCAGAGGTCAGCGCTTGGACCATTGGGAAACCACTGACCAGTACATTACAGTTTATATGTAGCTGACAGTAACGACTTAAAAGTGGCAATAAAAACTAGGAAAGTGCTCAAACCTGCCAAAATGCGAGTCAATTAAAGTCAATTTATTAACCCAGATGCTGTAATTAGATGTGTAACTTTTAAATCAATGTTTTCAGAGTGATTTTTTTTTGCTCATAGCATTTATAACTGCAGAGGCAGGAGCAGGGTTACAGATGCAGGTGCACAAGAGCAACTGAAGGCAAAATAACATGAGTATGATCAATATTTTAACTGTTTTTAAATGTTCTGGGGTAAATTTACGTCGGAACTCAAAAAGTATGACTTCCAAGGATAACAGGGATCTAGTATTACGCCTGTCTGACATTGTCTTAAAATGAAAAGCCCAAGGCTATGCTTGGAGCTAAATGTATTCTGAATTGTCAAAACTTAAATGTTCACTATATAGTTTTTATGTAGCTCACAGTTCTTATCGTGTCTCCAGGTTTGACAGGTGTTTGGACTTTAAAATGACAGAGAATGAAATACAGCTCCACGTACGTTACTGAAGGAGAGACATTCTAACGAGCTTAATACGTCTTGAGTAAGTCCATGTAAGCGAACACGGCGTTGTCACGTTCAGTATATGTGTCTTATAGCTGGACTCTAATGCAAAGCTAAATGTTGTCAGGGCGATGGTGATGGAGTGTGACAGCAGCAGCAGCTCTCTCTGGGTAATGTTGGGAATGAGCACATCACATAGGACCAGAGCAAAGCCAACTAGTGCGTCAAAGAGTCCACAACTGCACCAAAGAGTTAACAGCTGCTGCACCAAAGATTCAACTGCTGCACCAAAGAATCAACTACTGTGCCAAAGAGTCAACAGCTGGACCAAAAAGTTAACAGCTGCACCAAAGAGTCAACCGCTGCAATAAAGAGACAACAGCTGCAAAAGAGTCAACCGCTGCACCAAAGAATCAAATACTGTGCCAAAGAGTCAACCGCTGCACCAAAGAATCAACTACTGCACCAAAGAGTCAACTACTGTGCACCAAAGAGTCAACTACTGTGCCAAAGAGTCAACTACTTTGCCAAAGGGTCAACTACTGCACCAAAGAGTCAACTACTGTGCCAAAGAGTCAACTACTGTGCCAAAGAGTCAACTACGGCACCAAAGAGTTAACTACTGTCTCAAAGAGTCAACTAATGGGCCAAAGAGTCAACTTTTGCGATAAAGAGACAACTGCTGCGCCAAAGAGTCAAATACTGCACCAAAGAGTCAACTACTGCACCAACGAGTCAACTACTGCACCAACGAGTCAACTACTGCACCAAAGAGTCAACTATTGTGATAAAGAGTCAACCGCTGCTCCAAAGAGTCAACTGCTGTGCCACAGAGTCAAATACTGTCCAGATATACTGCATAAACCTGCCTCTATTTAAAAAGTGTCATATTGTCTGGGAATCAGAAAGTGCTTGGTTAACATGCTAGTTGTTGTTAGCTTTACTGTGACTCTGCTCTGGTCTATACAGTATAGAGCATCACATAGTCATTTTGGTGCATTTGAAAAAAAAAAAAAACTCAAAAAAAATCCTCTGCTCTAGTGTGTGTTCAGTGCTCGGTCATCCACAGGAGGGGCCCACAGCATGCGGTGCTGAACTGTGATGACGTTTACTGTGACGTCAGCTCCCACTGGACACCACAGTTTTCTGACACACAGGTCAGTGGATATTAAAACAAATTCTATCATAATGAGCCACTTGTTTCATAAATTATAGCTACAGTATAAAGCAGACACAAGCAGAATAGGTCTTGAACTATTACGCTCTACCTTTTTTGTTGATGTAGCACTTTAAAGGGTCTATACTAGCTGGGCTGTTAAATTCTTTGCATTTGGCCCTTCCTTGTAGACCTCCAGATCTGAAACATCTCACGGTGTTTTATTTCAAGGTCACAAGAGATGTCCCTCAACAATTACCACAGGCCCCTGGGGACGGTCAGAGGTGAAGGAGAGCCAACAGCAGCGGCCCCAAACACCGCTAATCACTCCTGTATTGATCACATTTCACATGAACCAGCCTTCTTCTCCCATTTTTATTTATCTCCAACAGTCCGTGTAAAAGGCAACGTATGTCCACTAGTACACAAGTGGAAGACAGTTTTTATTATTGATGTTTTTTGTCTCTTGGGTCACTTCAGGGGAGCATGCCAAGCCCCCTTTCCACAAATGATGTTCAGCAGGTGGCGCTATACTGTTGCCATATTGGATTTTACTCAGGGTTGCCAAATCTAGTTCTTATAGTGACTTCTTATTTTAGAAACCTGCTTGCAAAGAGAGTTACGCGTTGCATTTTGGCTTGCTTCTTACATGTCATAAAAGAGGCGATTTTAAGACTCTATTCTTTTGTGTTCATAGACTGCATAATCAAGACTAAGGGAGTGTTTTATTGTATTTATTCAATATTGTACCAGTAAGGTAAATGATGACCTGAGTATGATGTCACCCATACTGTTCGGCTCCAGCCATATGAAGCTTGTTGAGGCTACCTGTTATAGCTGCAAAAGTTGCAAATTTGCCAAGTATTGTAGCAGCCAAAGAGCCAGTCCGGAATGAGGTTGTTGAAGGTTACGCCCCTTCCAATCCTTTGTGTAACCAGGGTAAAATTCAATCCGGTTGTCCAGATCCAACCCAGGTTTTCCCCCACGCCACATGACTTGTCACCACCCATCACACCGCCCATTTCACCAATTATCCAATCACACTTCATCAGTCAGAGTATATAAGGTCCCTGACTTCTCTCTCCTCAGTTGTGTGGGAGAGAATCAGGGGACAGAGCTTGAAGCCCAGTACATAAACACTTTTCCATTTCATATTCTCATGTTTCACATTTTTTACTTCACACTTCACACCTATTTAGAATCAGACTGTTGTGCGACATTGTCATGTGTGCTGGGCATTTCAGTTGAACCAATACTGAACTGGTAAGTTGGAACTGAAACCAATTTATTGATTATTTAATGGCTTTGTTCTTGTTAGATTTCCATGCTAGTGGTAATGCTAACGCCAGCATGCTAATGCTAAACCTAATGTCAGCCATGTGTCTGGGCCCTATGTCCTGCCCAGTGTAGCCTATTTCAATGCCAGTTAGCATTAGCATGCTAGCTGTTAGCATATGCTAACATGTGCTCCACATGATCAGTTTTTAATCTTGTGACAGACTGTGATTTATGAACTGTTGTAATGTTAATGTTAATGCTAATGCTAACCATCCATCCAATGTTACGATGTTCTAGGAGGCCTTTCTTTTAATGTGCACACAGGCCAGGTGCCCAAACCTGGGTTTAATTTGATGGCGAGCTAGGAACTTTCCTTTTGAAAGAACTTCGGTCTGGTAGGAGGTTAACCATCTGTCCTCTCTCTCCCACCTACTCCAGCTACCTCCTCTACTTAACTGTTCAGTCAACTGCGCTTAATGGACGTCATACCCCCTCATAATAACTAATACTGGACTCTGATGTAGCTTGGACCCGGACTTGGATTTTCCACACTGGGCAAACAGACCCGGTTCTCAAGGACGTTTAATTGATTGAGTTGCTTGATTTTTGATTTGCTGCAGCTGATGTGCATTTTGTGTTATCTCTTTTTTTTTCCTGTATAATCCACATTATTCATTTTTCAACTAATCCGTTGTCTTAATTTGCTGCCCCTGCCCTCCTGTAACCTTACCTAGGATTTTCTGATCATCCAACTCTGCTAATTACACATAGTAGGTATTACACATTGTAGGTATTACACGGTCATTACACACAACTATTACACAATTGTTTCACATTTATTACATAGTAATAAGCAAACACTTGTTACATTTGCTAAACCAGCAACGCAGGTGCGTGCAGGTGCGTAGATGTGTATTCCAGAGAGATATGGTCAATCAGCAGGTTTTTCTAGTGTGTCAGATGTAAGCTATGTCTTGATTTCCAGTTCATGAGGGGAGTTTTCTTGATAGTTAGGGCCACAAGGAGAAGTTTATGGTTTGTGTTATCTATTGTGATTATTGATAAGTCTCCTAGAAGGCAGAGTGAGGGGGAAATGGGGATGCGACAACCCATCAAGTGGGATAGTGACTTTGTGATTTCTTCCTTCCTGCCTGATGATGATGTTAATTTCTGATATGAATCCCATTTTCAGCATTTTTTAAACAGTAGTGAGTTCTGTGGAGTACTTTATATTGCATGAGTTGTAGATTTGCATTTTTTTGTCATAAGATAAATGTTTGAACAGATATGGGTCCTGATGGTGTGGGTCTGGTGGTGTAACTCTGGTGTAACTCTGGAGGTGTAGGTCTGGTGGTGTGGGTCTGGCAGTGTGAATTTGGTGGTGTGGGAGGGTTGTTTGTGGGTCTGGCGGTCCAGCTCTTTGGCACACATCCTGCACACAGCTGCTATCAGTGAGAAACACACAGCTCCACAGAGAGAACACATGAGCGGGGAGGATGCGTTCATCATTTGGATCTGGCAACCCCAACTGTAAACACAACAGGCCTCTTTTCTATTTCCCTATTCTACACGTCCAGTATGGGGTCTCTTCCAGCTATTCATTTGTGCAGAGCTTGCATGTTTTCCCTGTGTCTGGGTGGGGTTCCTCTCCAGTTTCCTCCACCAACCCAAAACATGCACATTGGTAAAAAGTAAACCACAACTATTTTAACTTTACCAGTACCAGCTCTCTGTGACATACAGGATTTAGTTCTTTTTAGATGTTCTAAAGGCTGCTGCCCCGCGACCCGGCCCAGGATAAGCGGACGAATGGATGGATAGATGTTCTATACTTTACAAAATGGACTCTTCTGGATTTTCAAGTGAACAGCTCCTTTTAAATTTAGTTCAGTAGATATCGGCAATTCCAGGAGTGAAATCATCCAAATATTCTAGTGAAGTTGTGCAGAGTTTAAAAACACAGTATAATATAATAACACGTTGATTTTAACCTAACCCTGCTGTTTTACAAAATTTTTGCATGTATTTATTAAAACAGACAGGCCTGGTTGCAATATACATTTTTTGTTCCTTTTGCCAAGATGCATTTGGTTACAAAATAATTTTTTTTTACACAAACGTTTTGTAAGGACATCCCATTGGCAAGGGCAGAATTTGTGCTTGTTGCCATAGCAACACCATGTAAATGGGGTGTGGGCATCATTGAGTTTTTTAATCGAGACCATGTCACAAAATGTGTATACCAAATTTTATGTATCTATGACAAATAAAACGTTATGGTTCCATTCAAATTTTCTAGGGGCACTAAACCAGGACTAAAATAGGTCAAACCAGATCAAACGAGGTCAAAATATTCCATCATCACCATGGCGATGATGGAATCAAGATTCAAGATTCCATCATCACAGTAGCGATGTCTTGTGTCAGCCAATCAGCTAACAGCATGGAGATTATGTAACATTCTGTATGTGACATCATGTGACCTTTATGCCCTGTAAGGGCACCAACACTTCTGGCACCAAACACAACTTCTCAAGACACTGTTGAAGACGCACACAACCATGGACAGCTCGTACACTTTCTCCTCGAAACCCTGGCACCTCTATACACTAGAGGACGACGCCCACCTCTACGACGAGGACTTCAACCTGGAGGCTCTGCTCTGCCCCACACCATCAGGCGGCGTTCAGAAGCCAGCGGAGACCCAGGTGTCTCCCGACATCCAGGACTCCTCAAACTTTGAGGAAAGAAGTCCGGTCCAGGAACTTCCACCCCTGGAGGACAGCACTCTGGTCAGAGAGCTGCGCATAGAGCTGGAGCGGACAAGGGCTCAGCTCAAGACTGAGGGGAAGATGGCCAAAGAAAAGGCCTTGGAGCTCACTAATGCTCTTCAGGAGAAAGACAAGCAACTCCAAGAAGAGGTTAGAGCACATAAAAGGCTCCAGTACCTGTACGAATCTAAAGTACAGGAAAATGAACACTTAAAACAAAAGCTGAACTCTGATGAAGTCACAGAAAAGTCTGCTGAAAGACTTGCAGAAGAGTTGCAAAAACTTACTTCTACTCTCCAAAAGAAGGAAAAGGAACTCCAAGCTTTAGAGAACACACATACGAAGATCCGCGTCCTGTACAATGTTAAAGTACAGGAGCACGTGCAACTCAGGCAAGAGTTTGCCAACTTCAAAAAAGTCAGTGAAAAAACAAATGAAAAAGACTCTGAGTTGAAAGACGTCAAAGCCAACCTCCTGACAAAACAGAAAGAGCTGGAAAATGAGGTGAGTGCGTACAAAGAATTAAGATGTCTCTACAACAAGTCGGCGGCAGACAAAGTAGAGCTCAAACAAGAGCTGTTCAACACCAAGAAAGTGAATGAGAAGTTGAAAGAACAACTGAAAGAACTTACATTAAAGACTGAAACTACTTGTAACGATGTTGGTGGAGATCAAACCACCAAAGCAAACCAGAAACTGTCCAGGAGGCTGCAGGAGCTGACTGCTGAACTTTATTCAACACGAGAGGAGCTCCGTCTCCTGAAACTTCATCGTGATCGTGAAAGATCCAGCTGCCCAAAAGGAGCGGACGTAGTGGAGCAGCAGTGGAGGAGGCTCAGGCGTCAACAGCACTAGAGCCTCCACCTCCAAACATCACTCTTTACACGCATGAATAAAAAGAATGACTAAACATATTTAAATGTGTGCTTTGGCCTTTATTTAGTACTTAATCATGTTTTATTGTTTTGTTTTTTTTTCACATGGTTTAATTCACATGCCAGTCATATGACATACCGCAGTGGCTTGTTTTTTATGCAGAAATTGGTAAAGTGAATGTACCAAAAATAATATAATACATCAGGGGTTTTCAGAGTGAATGCCTCCCCTTAGAGTAGAAGTAAAAACACCTGAGCCCACTATACCAGGTCTAAACCAGGTCTAAACCAGGACTAAACCAGGACTAATCTTGGATTTGAGAGAGAGAGTATAACATGTGCGGAAGATTAGACCACGTCCGCAAGTTTAGGCTGCTTAAAATGTTTTTATTAAAGCCAAATCAAATATCCAGCACAAATGATGTATGATAGACAAACATGAATCATTTGTATTTTTTACTTTACACTTATATTTAGTTTGCAGGACTGCAGTTTATCATCCCACCTGCCCGCTCCTGCGTTGTGCAGTTTCACTCCCTCCCGTGCCCGCAGTGAACTTTCAAAATGTGCCCACTGTTTTGCGTTGGGACCTGCTGGAGGCCCGAGGGAGGCCCAAGGGAGAGCAGGGTGTCCACAAAACACCACTGGACGACGGCTGTGCTTAGCTCTGTGAGGCACGGAGCTCTCCATCCATCCTTTCGCCTGTGGTCACCCGACGGTCTAGGCGGGCACACCTCCGGGCCTGTCCCCACACTCAGTCTTGGTTCAGTTCTGGTTTAGTCCTGGGCTCAGTCCTGTTTTAGTCCAGGGCTCAGTCCTGGTTTAGTCCTGTTGTAGTCCTGTTGTAGTCCTATGTCAGTCCGGTTTTAGTCCTAGTTCAGTCCTGGTTTTTTCCTCCTGGTTCAGTCCTGGTCTCAGTCCTGTTTTAGTCCTGTTTTAGTCCTGTTTTAGTCCTGTTTTAGGCCTAGTTCAGTCCTGTTTTAGTCCTAATTGTAAAATAAAACCTTATTTTTACATACAAATTTTGTAGGGGGCGCTATTGCACCCATCTTTCTTACATGAGTCTGTTCAGGGTCGGGGTGTGAACACACAGTTAAAATTTGTGTGAAACTGGCCAAAGTTTGTGTGATTTGTCAGTTTTACCAATGGAATAACATGGAGAGTTTATGTCATCGCTATGGCAACGCCATAAAAAATATGACATGGGTGTCATTGACTTTTGGATCAGGATGCCAAAATGGAATTTTGTGCAAAATTTCAGACATTTTTGAATAGCTATTTGGGAACAATTTGGGAACACCATAACCCCAACCCTAGCCCTAACTCTTACTGAAACATTACACACAACACACTGCAGTACAACTACTGTACAACTGTACTTTATATGTGAAGTGTTTTAGTTCATTGGGTTCAGAGATTCACAGCTCAGAATTTTTATTCAGTGAAATTAAGAACAGAGTTTCTCAGACTGTTTTATATTTTAGAATAAACCAGTCGACTCTTAACAGACTGTAGGAGAATTACACTATCGAACTTTTCCTTCTTTGATGATGGTTTGAGGATTTCTTTTCTTTTCCTCCTGAGTGTGTCTCTTATCTTGCTGCGTTCACACAGACTCCTGTGTCGGTGCAGTTCTGCCTTGTCTCCAGCAGCAGCAGAAACAGTACGTAGCTCCTCCCACACTGTCCTGCTCTTTTTACACACATCCTGTTTCTGAACACTCAAACTTTGTTAAATTACACAGAAATGTCACAGCAGATCGTTTTCTGACTAAAACTTATGAGATAGAGTCTGAGAAAAAGATCGCGTATATTGCGAGTCATGTCACATGTGCGTATATGAGTGCATTCGATTAAAGTGATTTTGTAGTATTTAAGTGAATCTTTGTCATTCCTGGGTCTATCAATGTAAAAAAAAATAAAAAAGTGAGTGAGAGATCAAACCCTCCTGTTAGAATATTTCAGCTGTAAATTCCTATGCAGCTATTTTCTGCTGCATCTGAGGAGGACTCCACGATAAACATATCGACTGAACAGATGTATCGAATTGTGACACCAGTATCGAACTATTCAATATTATATCGAACATCGTTGCATCCGTACTACTTAGTTTGATTCATGCTCACTGCCAAGTCAACACGAATACGACCCTCCCCCGTCTTTCCCCTGTGTCCCCCGTCTTTCCCTGTCTCTCCCCCCTCTCTCCCTGTATCCCCTGTCTCTCTCCCTGTCTCTCCCTGTCTCTCCTGTCTCTCACCTGTCTCTCACCTGTCTCTCCCCTGTCTCTCCCCTGTCTCTCCCTGTCTCTCCTGTCTCTCACCTGTCTCTCCCCTGTCTCTCCCCTGTCTCTCCCCTGTCTCTCCCCTGTCTCTCCTGTCTCTCCTGTCTCTCCCCTGTCTCTCCCTGTCTCTCCCTGTCTCTCTCTCTCCCCCTGTCTCTCTGTCTCCCCTGTCTCTCACCTGTCTCTCCCCCTGTCTCTCCCTGTCTCTCCCTGTGTCTCTCCCCTGTCTCTCTGTCTCCTCCTCTCCTCCTGTCTCCTCCTGTCTCCTGTCTCCCCTGTCTCTCCCCTGTCTCCCCCTGTCTTTCCCTGTCTCTCTCCCCGTCTCTCCCCGTCTCTCCCCCGTCTCCCCCGTCTCTCCCCGTCTCTCCCCGTCTCCCCTGTGTCTCCCCCTGTCTCCCCCGTCTCTCCCTGCCTCCCCCTGCCTCCCCTGTCGCCCCTGTCTCCTGCTCTGCTGTGATGTGCCTTACAGTCCAGCCTCAGGGTAAATTAGCGTCTGTTAGTGATACACATGACCCGCTCTGCTGTCTGTCTGCGTTCTGTAATCCCGCTCTTTTGACTGCACGCACATGTGACACTGCGCTCCCCGGCGTGCTGTAGCGCGACGCTCTGCTGCTTTGCTCGTGGGCACAGCAGCCTTTGATGGCGTTATACCCTGCGACACCCATCTGAGAGGAGAGCGTGTGTCTGTTTGTATTCTCCATATTTCGGACAGAGGAGCAGAGAAGGGACGGGGAGATTAGGGGAATTGGATTAGCGGTCACGCACAGGATTACACATGTGACGGAAATGTTCAAATGTGATAATATAATACGCTTCCGTACATCATGTGTGCGTGTAGGAAATGAACACTGCTGGTTAATATGCAAAATGTGTCAGTTTAAACCTAAAACGTCTCTCTCTGATCTAAATAGTCTCTGCCTAAACCCCAGCACCTGCACCAGTTATGAGTCAGGGAAGGAATTCTGGAGGTTTTGAGCTTCACATGAGGCCTGTCCATAAACACCTGGATGTGTGTCTATCTGCAGGTTAAAGGACACATATTATGCAAACTCAGTGTTGGGGAGTAACAGATTACATGTACCGGAGTTATGTAATCAGAGTACAAATTATGAGTAACTGTATTCAGTTACAGTTACTGTTTCAAAGAGTAGTAATTGGATTAATTGGTATTTTCCTGGATTGGATTAATTGGTATTTTCCTGTTTTCACATTTTGGGCTATATTCCTTTTTTTCCCGGTAATTCCACTCATTGTCGGACACTAAATCAAGTCCAAATCACATCTAAACCCAGGTCTAAACCCAGGTCTTAAACCAGGTCTAAAACCAGGTCTAAACCAGGTCTAAACCAGGTCTAAACCAGGTCTTAAATCAGGCCTAAAATCAGGTCTAAATCAGATCTAAATCAGGTCTAAATTGGGATCAAACCAGGACTAAACCAGGACTAAACCAGGACTAAACCAGGACTAAACCAGGACTAAAACCAGGACTAAAACCAGGTCTAAAACCAGGTCTAAAACCAGGTCTAAAACCAGGTCTAAAACCAGGTCTAAAACCAGGTCTAAAACAGGATTTATCAAGACTAAATCATGCTGCGTGGATATGTCTCCTCCTCTTCTATCAATAATATTTTTAATACAGTTCAGTAAAGTCTGGCCTTTTTATTTTCTTTTATCAGACAAAACATCTTATGTGAAGATTTCCTGGTCTTTGCTTCTCTACAGCAAATCAAGTAATCCAAAGTATTCAGATTACGTTTCTCACTTTAAGTAATTTAATGGATTATGTTACAAAATCTGTAATCTGTAGGGGATTACATTTTAAAAGTAACACTCCCAACACTGTGCAAACTCAATTCTTACTTTTAGCCAGGTTATACAGTTCCCTCATCAAAACATGCACCTGGAGTTGTGTTTTGTTTCATTTGCACTTGTTTCATTAATCCTTTAGTCCAAAGTCGTCTCCTCTGAGCACTCAAAAAAGATCCATTTACATTTTGCCTGTCTGGTTGTGTCATTGATAAAACTCCAGCCTTTTCCTCTGCTGTTTTTAAGGCCATAATCTCTCGACTCATTCTGTGGTCAAATTGTGTTCACAACTAAAGCATTCCTCTATTACACTTTTTCTCCGTTGGTTTGGCTCATTTCTTGAAACAGAAATGGCATTCTTAAAACTATAAAATCATTTGGCTGAACAGTCTGATAGTTCTGCACAACATTACAGCTCACAGCAAAAGCTCAGATCTCTCCCAAAACTGTTCACTCATGCTTCAAAGCAGATTCCTTTCTCATATAAAGAGTCAGGACCATCAGAATGGCAAAGATCCTTCTCAACACTGTTTCACACAGTCACATAGCGTGACAGGAAGTTCTAATTTCACCTGACTGACAATTAATATCATGAATGTATCAAATATTCCAAAAAAAAAATCATATATGGTGTTCATGGTGTCATGTTCTTAACTAATTCTGACAGTTGACCAAACTATTGTGCAGATGATGATTTAAACACTGAAATCACACCGACTTGTTTTGGAGAGAATAACCATTAGACTGAAAATCATCTCATCAGTTTAGATCAGCAAGATCGATTTATTTGGAAAATGTACTAAATGCTCATTGTGTAAACTGTATGTGACTTGTACAGAACCATGTGCAAAGATGCACTAGGACACATGAGACATGCACGAAGACATTTGAAATTTGGTGAAATCAATGAGAAATGTGATTCTGTTGTGAACAAGTGCAAGGTGGTTTGGAGATTTGGCTATGTTGTTTTGAGAATGTCATTTCTGTTTCAAGAAATGAACCAAACCAACAGAGAAAAATTGTAACAGAGCATTCACAGGGAGAAGGACTTCAGCTGTTTGGTTTCTAACGTTACTTCCTATTGCTGTACTTTTACTTACTTTACTTTACAACAGTCCTGTGGTAATGGAGTGGCTGATACATTGGGCAGTTTTTGAAACTTTGTTTTTGGAGCTCAGTTTTTAACATCATATCATGGGGTTTTAACCAACTAAGAAGTGCATCATGTGCCATTCAAATGACACAAGTAAGAGACTGTTGGATTTTGTGAAAAGAGTTTGTTTTTCCCATATCAATGGAGGTCGGGCAAGAGGGTAGTGAAGGAGCTAGCTATGGAAATTAGAGATGCTACAAGATTTTTACACCATATATGACAGAAAATGTGGCAGAAGACCTTCAGTGAAAATACTTTGAGACTTTCCAGAGAACGAAGGAATTGAGGGAATGAACCATTTGATGAGCAGCCGTTAGACCAGAGCAGAGTAGGAGTGAGGACTTTCCTGTTGTGGTTCCTCCTGGACTCTGCTGTGATGCTGCAGGACACACAGGAGGGACACTTCTGGCTCTTCCACAGCATCTGCTGACCCTCCCTGACCAGTCCTCCTGTGAAACTGACCTGAGAGCTTTGACTGACACACACAGTGGAGATGTTGTAGAAAAGCTGCAGCAGTTTCCTTCAGCAAAACTTGAATTTCCCTCAGGATGAATAAAGTCTGTATCTCTCTTTGGAATCAATGTGCTCTTCACTACCGACTGTCAGACAGGTGGGTAGAGCATTCACTCATGAGTACCATTACTTCAAAAAATATTACTCGCTTAGAATACAAATTAGTAGTGCAAGAAACTACTCAAGTAAAAAGTACTATGATGTGGTTATTTTTTGTTATCCAGAACCAGAGTTTCCGTGTCAAATCTTGTAACATAATTATACAGTTACATCATTCAACCCCGATTCACAGCACGTCACCGGGGCTGATGGGAAACAGAGTCCTCACCACCCGTCCGCCCGTCGCCGCGGTGATGAAGAGGAGGCGTGACCCTGCCAGTCGGGGGGCTTGTTAGCTCCACATGACGAGCGCGGGGGTGAAGGGGTTAATGGAGGAGGTATGATGTGCTGCATATGCCCCGCTCATCGTACGGGCCGGCGCTTATGGTTATGAGGAGGAGGAGGGGGAGGGGGAGGGGCCTGTTCTTAAATCAAGGGTGTGACAGGGGCGGTGACAGGGCGTCTGACAGGGCAGGAGCACGCGTGAATAAGTAGCTCTGATGATGTCCCGCGTCACCTTCATTTGCACTGACGGACCGGATAAACTCGTCTGAACTCTGGAGGAAGAGTGTGGATGAAGAGGAGACAGTAGCTCAGCTGGAGGGATGTGTTTCTGAAGATCCACCGACCCACAGGTTGGATGTTGTTGGTGTGTCCTGGGGCAAGACATTTAACCTTTACCCCGTTGTGTCTGTGAGTGTGTGAGTGGTTTCTTTCTGTAAAGATCTGACCAAGAGTTATGAACACTGAAGGTGGTAGAAGAATAAAAGAAATCATCATCAGCTTGAGAAAGACGTCAGACACTTGAATGGGACACCGCTGGGAATATCGGGTACCACAGTGGGTCAACAGAAGTGTTAGTGCATACTGCTGTTGTGCCCTTAAGCAAGACACTTCACTCACCTTGTCTATTATGAATCCAGAATGTGCAGCTACAGTTATAATAGTAACTTCCCACCACAGATGAACTAGGGAAGCAACGATAGTCAATATAATATCAAATGGTTCGATACTGGTTTCACGATTTGATACACATGTTTGGTCAATATCCACGTGTCCCTCCATGTGCACTTTCGGTTCGAACTGTTATCACAGCGTCCTGCATCAGTAGAAAACAGCTCCACAGGCACTTGCAGTTGACCGAGGAATGACAACGATATTCATTTTTAAATATTTCAGAATCACTTTTGGCTTTATATCATCTTTAATCAACTACACTCACATACTCATGACGTGACTCGCGATACTTAGGACTACATTATACTACATTATAATGTGATGTGTGAGCTACTGTGTTCAAATAATTTTCCTTGTGGATCAATAAAGTTTGTCTAAATCTAAGTCTACTCTTTTTCTCAGACAGACAAAACTCTCTAAGTTTTGTCTGTTGAGACATTTCTGTGTAATATAACATGGTTTTAGTGTCCAGAAAGAAGCTGGGAGGGCGCAATGTGTCACAGACTGTAGGGGGCAGTGTGGGAGGAGCTACGTACTGTCTCTGTTGGAGGAGGCAGATCAGCTCTGACACTACCGTGTGAACCGAGCGAGACTCAGGAGGAAAAGAAATCATCAAATCATTATCAAGAAGGAAAAGTCTGATCATGTAACTCCCCTACAGTCTATGTTAAGAGTCGACTGGTTTATTATAAAATATAAAACAGACTGAGAATCTCTGTTCTTATTTTCACTGAATAAAAATTCTGAGCTGTAAATCATTGAACAAAATTAATTAAAACACTTGACATATAAACTCCAGCTCCAGCTTTACTGTAGTGTGTTGTGTGTAATGTGTGCAATGTTTCATTAACATAATTATATTATAGCCTCAAGTGGAGGAGTTGAAGTATGTCAGGGTCTTGTTCACGAGTGAGGGGAGGACGGAGCGTGAGATTGACAGGCAGATTGGTGCAACGTCTGCAGTGATGTGCTGTATTGGACCATTGTGGTGAAGAGGGAACTGGGTCGAAAGGCGAAGCTCTCGATTTACCGGTCAGTCTTCATTCCCACTCTCACCTATGGTCATGAGCTCTGGGTAATAACCGAAAGGACGAGATTGCGGATACAAGCGCTTGAAATGAATTTCCTCTGCAGGGTGGTTGGGTGCTCCCTTAGAGATAGGGTGAGGAGCTCAGTCACATGGGAGGAGCTCGGAGTAGAGCCGCTGCTCCTCCACGTCGAGAGGAGCAGTTGAGGTGGTTCAGGCATCTGTTCCGGATGCCTCCTGGGCGTCTCCCTCGGGAGGTGTTAGGGGCATGTCCCACCGGGAGGAGGCCCCAGGGAAGACCCAGGACACGCTGGAGGGACTATGTCTCTCGGCTGACCTGGGACGCCTCGAGGACCCCCCGGAGGAGCTGGAGGACGTGTCTGGGGTGAAGGAAGTCTGGGAGTCCCTGCTTAGACTGCTGCCCCTGCGACCCGGCCCCGGATAAGTGGAAGAAAATGGATGGAATTATATAATACACATTAGCAGAAAAAAATTACATGAGTTTTTTTTTGTTTGTTTGTTTTGTTTTTTGCATCTAGAAAGTATCAAAATCTGTATCGAGATACATATTAAATCGTGGGAAAACTATTGTTGCATCCCTAACATGGAGTGAATGAATAATGCACTGTAAAGCTCTTGGGGCATCTTGAAAGGTGCTACATAAAGGGATTAAGCATCTTGCCCAAGGACACAACAACAGCATTCGTCTGTGAGAGCTGGAACCACATCCACACCATCAACCTGTGGATCAGTGAATCTGACCACTCTACCAGTCCTGTTCATGTCGAGAGCGAGATTTGAACCACCGACCTTCAGATCAGAGAATGGACACTAACAAACTGAGCTCTTGAAGCACCTCATTCTAACATGAACTAAAGCTCCTCACAGACATTTTGTGTCATACAGGAGCTGTTTTTTCCTGTTTCTGTTCCTTGCATTATAAAAAGTTCATGTGATCTGATGAGAACATAACAGTCACATGTCATTTATATGGTACCATCTGCCCTCACTGACGTAAACAATCTCTCAGCCACACTTTCTACTTTCTCTAGGTGTACATTGGGTGACGTGTATTGCCTAAGGACACAACAGCAGTGGTGTACATGGGTAGTTTAAATGTTTTTGTGCTCCCTCGTCAATTTTAAGAAGCTATGGTAATATTGTAATTCTTGGTAAACACATGGTGAACAGATGTTGTGTGTGTAGCTTATAGACAGTTATATGTGTGTTATTATAAGTTTGTTATACTTGTCTTGGTCTTTGTTTTCTTTTTATTCCTTTCTCTTTTTTTACAGTATAAACTAAACAAAAAATAGACTTGCAAAAAAAAAAAAAAAGTGTAAACTTAAGGTGGAATTGAACCGCAGACCTTCTGGTCGTCAGGAGAATGGTTCAACAACTGGGCAACTTGCAAAAGTGAGTGCATCCCACTAATGAAACTACTGCACATCTCATCAGGTTTGTGAACTTGTTGTGTACAGCATGGGTGACGTAGGCTTGTGGGCGGAGCCTTGTACAGAATCTTACAGCTAACTGCAAGGAGGGCTTCAATAGGGTCTGGGAGAGATCGCTAGATTACTCAAACATGCATGGATGACATCTATAATCTCTTAAGGCATGATTTTGATGAGGGAACACCGTTATAACATGGCAGAAAGCTCAAAAATATATATATATTTATATTTTGCACAACACCCTTTCTTGAAGATTGAGGATATACACACAAAGTGGCAAAACATTTGGTGAACTTGCATCTTTTATTATTTCGGTGAGCTTCCTGCATGTGTCTGTTTTCTCTGACAACACATTGGTCACATAAACAGTATCAGTGCATATTTTTTTGTATCATATTATATTGTGTTGTAACACATTATATTGTTTTGTATCAGTTTATATTGTTTTGTATTATATTATATTGTTTTGTATCATATTATATTGTTTTGTATCATATTATATTGTTTTGTATCACATTATATTGTCAGTCACTGTCTTTGTGCCTGGGATCCAGAACACACACACTTCTGCAGATACTTTACAAAGACATGAGTCTGGGCATCAGTGAAACTCGATGTGTGATTGACAGGTGGATTAGCCAATCAGGCATGTTAGATTTTCTCTAGAATCAATGAGCAAAGCACTAAACTCTGTTCATCTGAGGTGAGAGGAAAGTCATTTTATTCAAAATGAGGAACCAATGAGCTCCTTTGTTTCAAATGTGTCAGTGAAATAAACAGATCTGATTGGATGGTGGTGTTTGGTGTAGGCGTGATAGGAGTGTGATTGACTGATGGTAGAGTGTTTGTCCACTGATCTGAAGGTTGGTGGTTTGAATCCCGCTCATGACATAAACATCATTGATTGAGCGTCAGATCCACTGACTCACAGGTTGGTGGTGCGATTCCAGCTCCCACAGATGAATGCTGTCATTGTGTTCTTGGGCAAGACGCTTAACCCACCTTGCCCCTAGTGTGTGTACACTGTGTGTGTGTGTGTGTGTGTGTGTGTGCATGTGTGTGTGTGTGAATGGACGAGTAGTTCTTTGTTTTAAAGCGCTTTGAGTCTTGAAGGTGGAAAAGTGCTTTATAAAAATGTGACATTTACCATTTGATATATAAAAATAGAGAGATTTTGGATTTGCGAGGTCATTTATGTCATTGACGGTGTTGTGTTCGTGCTGTGTTTTATGTAAAATGGTTTATGGAGAAATGCTTCCACAGGCTCCCCAGAAAGTCCCTGAATACATCAGATAAATCCAATTCATGTGTAAAAATATGAAAAATGTCAGTGTCCACAGTCATATAAATATTGGTCTTTTTCATTACAGTAGAATGTAAATAA